>NC_139628.1:10966605-10989105 GCF_964638095.1 Poromitra crassiceps
AAGCTGCCATGCAGGGTGCTGGCTATAGTCACCAAAAGCAATTTCAGGGATAAACCCCATCAACCTTCTGTAGTGGACGCCACTACGCCCTATGGTTTGATGTGTGTGTGGGAAAGACACAATGACAACTGAAAATTCTGATTTGAGAACACAAAAGCTCCATCATGAGACAAGAACTAACCTCTCCTGTTGCAAAACACGTTCTTGAACACAGCCACGCAATCTCCAGCTAACATTTCCAAGATATTGAAAAAGTTCATGAAACACCGCAAAATAAGGAGGCAGCATGTGGGGTTTTAATTACTGTTACTGACTTACCTGTCTGAAGTTGAAAGTTTTTCATCCCACGTGGGGTTTGAACTTTGAGCAGCAATGGTCTTTAGTTAGCATAAGTCATGTGCTTTACCAAGTGAGCTATCCAGACTGTTGTATTTAACTTTGTAGACCATATTATATGTATCTGCAGAGCCAGAGAAGTACTTGTCGTATTGACAGTATGTTCTACCCAAATACCACTTTCTGTCCAGATACTTAAAGGGATATTGTACACAAAAACTGCTTTCTATCCAAGTACTACTTCAAGTTTCAAGACATCACCCACTACTCAGAGGAAAAAATTACACCAATCTACCAGATGGTGGCGCTATAACAGCCAACCACCACTACTACTGCTGCTGCTGCTACTACTACTACTACTATTGGCTACTAGTGGCGGCTGTGGCTCAGGAGGTAGAGTGGGTTGTCCACTAATTAGAAGGTTGGTGGTTCGTTCCCCGGCTCCTCCAGTCCGCACGTCGAAGTGTCCTTGGGCAAGACACTGAATCCCAAATTGCTCCCGATGGCTGTGCCAGCACCCTGCGTGGCAGCTGGCCGCCTTCGGTGTGTGAATGGGTGAATGTAGGCACATTGTAAAGCGCTTTGGATAAAAGCGCTATATAAATGCAGTCCATTTACCATTTACCATTTACTATTCTTAGTACTTCTGCTGCTACTACTGCTACCACTCCCACTACTACCAACACTATTACTACTTCTGCTACTACTACTACTACTAGTACTGCTTGGAAACCGTCAGGTCACCGGATCTCAACCAAACTTTGTTTACTTGTGCATATACCAAGTCTGAATAAATGTGCACTATCTGACATATACCCCCCAAGTCACCGGAAGCTTGGACCCCGCATCGCCGCTTGCGGCTATATTTATTCTTTTTTTTATTCTCCGCTAAAACAGTATGCACGGCAAAAACCGTAAGGGGTACAGTAGCCAGACTTTGCACATAGGTTGGAAATGTGCCCCACTACTCAGAGACAAAAAATTAGCCATATTGGCCAGATGGTGGCGCTATAACAGCCGAGTGCACGTATTGGCCCATAACTGCTGAACCGTGAGGCGTAGAATCAAAATTCCACATCTGCTGGATTCCCTGGATCAATACGCATCTATCCATATAGGCCCCGCCCATTTGCGTGTGCCTAGATTTTCCGCCATTTTGAATTTTATCAAAAACCTACTTTTGCGAACTCCTCCTAGACCGTTTGGCCAAATCACACGGGAATTTTTCTGGGACATCTATGGACTACCCCGACCTAAAGTTATTAAAGGATTTTGGATACGTGAAACCGTTTTGAAATGATAAATGTCTAAACTTTTGTGTATTTGCTTTTGTTCTTTTCCTACCCTAAAAGTGTGTGGATCTCAGAAACCATACACCCCCCATCACCCAAACTTTCCACACAGGTTCACGACATCACCCACTACTCAGAGTAAAAAAATTGCACCAATCCACCAGACGGTGGCGCTATAACAGCCAATTTCACGTTTGTCGGTCCATAACTTCTGAACTGCGAGCTGTAGAATCAAAATTCCACATCTACTGGTTTCCCTGGAGCATCATGTATCTAACCCACTAGGCCACGCCCATTTCTGTGTGGTAGATTTTCCGCCATTTTGAATTTGATCAAAAACCTACTTTTGCGAGCTCCTCCTAGACTGTTTGGCCAAATCACACAAAACTTTTTCTGGGTCATCTATGGACTACCCCGACCGAAGGTTATTAAAGGGTTTTGGATACGTGAAACCGTTTTGAAATGATAAATCTCGAAACTTTTAATGAAACACACGCCAACACTAAATTGCCCACAACTCATTAACCGGTCAATTACAACTACTGCTGCTACTACTGCTACCACTCCCACTACTACCAACACTACTACTACTACTATTACTACTTCTGCTACTATTACTACTACTACTACTACTACTACTACTACTGGAAGTTGGAATGTAGCATTTTGGGTGGGGTTAATGTGTTTTGGGGTTCTGCATCTGCTGTAACATAATACACAGTTGGTTTAGATGTCACACAGTAATGCCCGATCCACAAAGACTTGACACCCACGTTTGAATAAAAACAAGTTTATGCCATAATAAGGTTACATCCGTGCCTCGTCATTGCTGTGGAAGGATGGTGTAGGGGTAAAGTAGCAGACCCCAAAGCTGGAGGTCCTGGGTTCAAACCACGGCCAGGTAACTGTTTTATTTTTTGAAAATGTAGAATAAAGGTTAATCTGGATATAATTATGTATAACGATGCTGAATACACACTGTGTACATAGCAGAATAACTGAATATGCCTATTCATGGTAATGTCATATTTCGAAGTCATCTTGACATTCCTGTGTAGATGTCTAAATGATCCTCAAATCGGCTGTGATTTGGCCTAGTCCTGGACGTCACTGAAAGATGATATCAGAACATCATCATGATGTAATTGTGTTTGCTGGGAGCCTTCTTTCAGATGAGAGAGGAAAAACATTCCAATACATTATTGTGTCTTCACATGTGAAAGGTCCAAAAAGAGAATTCAATCTGAATTATCCTTGTCACTCATGTGCTCATTGTAACAGCACAACCCACACCAATTAGTTCAAACACCTCCATTCAGGGCATACTTTTAATGTAAAGTGGTGCATTATGTGTGTAATACAAAAATGTCCTTAATGGTAAATGGACTGCATGACAAGCTGCCATGCAGGGTGCTGGCTATAGTCACCAAAAGCAATTTCAGGGATAAACCCCATCAACCTTCTGTAGTGGACGCCACTACGCCCTATGGTTTGATGTGTGTGTGGGAAAGACACAATGACAACTGAAAATTCTGATTTGAGAACACAAAAGCTCCATCATGAGACAAGAACTAACCTCTCCTGTTGCAAAACACGTTCTTGAACACAGCCACGCAATCTCCAGCTAACATTTCCAAGATATTGAAAAAGTTCATGAAACACCGCAAAATAAGGAGGCAGCATGTGGGGTTTTAATTACTGTTACTGACTTACCTGTCTGAAGTTGAAAGTTTTTCATCCCACGTGGGGTTTGAACTTTGAGCAGCAATGGTCTTTAGTTAGCATAAGTCATGTGCTTTACCAAGTGAGCTATCCAGACTGTTGTATTTAACTTTGTAGACCATATTATATGTATCTGCAGAGCCAGAGAAGTACTTGTCGTATTGACAGTATGTTCTACCCAAATACCACTTTCTGTCCAGATACTTAAAGGGATATTGTACACAAAAACTGCTTTCTATCCAAGTACTACTTCAAGTTTCAAGACATCACCCACTACTCAGAGGAAAAAATTACACCAATCTACCAGATGGTGGCGCTATAACAGCCAACCACCACTACTACTGCTGCTGCTGCTACTACTACTACTACTATTGGCTACTAGTGGCGGCTGTGGCTCAGGAGGTAGAGTGCGTTGTCCACTAATTAGAAGGTTGGTGGTTCGTTCCCCGGCTCCTCCAGTCCGCACGTCGAAGTGTCCTTGGGCAAGACACTGAATCCCAAATTGCTCCCGATGGCTGTGCCAGCACCCTGCGTGGCAGCTGGCCGCCTTCGGTGTGTGAATGGGTGAATGTAGGCACATTGTAAAGCGCTTTGGATAAAAGCGCTATATAAATGCAGTCCATTTACCATTTACCATTTACTATTCTTAGTACTTCTGCTGCTACTACTGCTACCACTCCCACTACTACCAACACTATTACTACTTCTGCTACTACTACTACTACTAGTACTGCTTGGAAACCGTCAGGTCACCGGATCTCAACCAAACTTTGTTTACTTGTGCATATACCAAGTCTGAATAAATGTGCACTATCTGACATATACCCCCCAAGTCACCGGAAGCTTGGACCCCGCATCGCCGCTTGCGGCTATATTTATTCTTTTTTTTATTCTCCGCTAAAACAGTATGCACGGCAAAAACCGTAAGGGGTACAGTAGCCAGACTTTGCACATAGGTTGGAAATGTGCCCCACTACTCAGAGACAAAAAATTAGCCATATTGGCCAGATGGTGGCGCTATAACAGCCGAGTGCACGTATTGGCCCATAACTGCTGAACCGTGAGGCGTAGAATCAAAATTCCACATCTGCTGGATTCCCTGGATCAATACGCATCTATCCATATAGGCCCCGCCCATTTGCGTGTGCCTAGATTTTCCGCCATTTTGAATTTTATCAAAAACCTACTTTTGCGAACTCCTCCTAGACCGTTTGGCCAAATCACACGGGAATTTTTCTGGGACATCTATGGACTACCCCGACCTAAAGTTATTAAAGGATTTTGGATACGTGAAACCGTTTTGAAATGATAAATGTCTAAACTTTTGTGTATTTGCTTTTGTTCTTTTCCTACCCTAAAAGTGTGTGGATCTCAGAAACCATACACCCCCCATCACCCAAACTTTCCACACAGGTTCACGACATCACCCACTACTCAGAGTAAAAAAATTGCACCAATCCACCAGACGGTGGCGCTATAACAGCCAATTTCACGTTTGTCGGTCCATAACTTCTGAACTGCGAGCTGTAGAATCAAAATTCCACATCTACTGGTTTCCCTGGAGCATCATGTATCTAACCCACTAGGCCACGCCCATTTCTGTGTGGTAGATTTTCCGCCATTTTGAATTTGATCAAAAACCTACTTTTGCGAGCTCCTCCTAGACTGTTTGGCCAAATCACACAAAACTTTTTCTGGGTCATCTATGGACTACCCCGACCGAAGGTTATTAAAGGGTTTTGGATACGTGAAACCGTTTTGAAATGATAAATCTCGAAACTTTTAATGAAACACACGCCAACACTAAATTGCCCACAACTCATTAACCGGTCAATTACAACTACTGCTGCTACTACTGCTACCACTCCCACTACTACCAACACTACTACTACTACTATTACTACTTCTGCTACTATTACTACTACTACTACTACTACTACTACTACTGGAAGTTGGAATGTAGCATTTTGGGTGGGGTTAATGTGTTTTGGGGTTCTGCATCTGCTGTAACATAATACACAGTTGGTTTAGATGTCACACAGTAATGCCCGATCCACAAAGACTTGACACCCACGTTTGAATAAAAACAAGTTTATGCCATAATAAGGTTACATCCGTGCCTCGTCATTGCTGTGGAAGGATGGTGTAGGGGTAAAGTAGCAGACCCCAAAGCTGGAGGTCATGGGTTCAAACCACGGCCAGGTAACTGTTTTATTTTTTGAAAATGTAGAATAAAGGTTAATCTGGATATAATTATGTATAACGCTGCTGAATACACACTGTGTACATAGCAGAATAACTGAATATGCCTATTCATGGTAATGTCATATTTCGACGTCATCTTGACATTCCTGTGTAGATGTCTAAATGATCCTCAAATCGGCTGTGATTTGGCCTAGTCCTGGACGTCACTGAAAGATGATATCAGAACATCATCATGATGTAATTGTGTTTGCTGGGAGCCTTCTTTCAGATGAGAGAGGAAAAACATTCCAATACATTATTGTGTCTTCACATGTGAAAGGTCCAAAAAGAGAATTCAATCTGAATTATCCTTGTCACTCATGTGCTCATTGTAACAGCACAACCCACACCAATTAGTTCAAACACCTCCATTCAGGGCATACTTTTAATGTAAAGTGGTGCATTATGTGTGTAATACAAAAATGTCCTTAATGGTAAATGGACTGCATGACAAGCTGCCATGCAGGGTGCTGGCTATAGTCACCAAAAGCAATTTCAGGGATAAACCCCATCAACCTTCTGTAGTGGACGCCACTACGCCCTATGGTTTGATGTGTGTGTGGGAAAGACACAATGACAACTGAAAATTCTGATTTCAGAACACAAAAGCTCCATCATGAGACAAGAACTAACCTCTCCTGTTGCAAAACATAATACATATATACTTGAACACAGCCACGCAATCTCCAGCTAACATTTCCAAGATATTGAAAAAGTTCATAAAACACCGCAAAATAAGGAGGCAGCATGTGGGGTTAATTACTGTTACTGTTACTGACTTACCTGTCTGAAGTTGAAAGTTTTTCATCCCACGTGGGGTTTGAAATTTGAGCGGCAATGGTCTTTAGTTAGCATAAGTCATGTGCTTTACCAAGTGAGCTATCCAGACTGTTGTATTTAACTTTGTAGACCATATTATATGTATCTGCAGAGCCAGAGAAGTACTTGTCGTATTGACAGTATGTTCTACCCAAATACCACTTTCTGTCCAGATACTTAAAGGGATATTGTACACAAAAACTGCTTTCTATCCAAGTACTACTTCAAGTTTCAAGACATCACCCACTACTCAGAGGAAAAAATTACACCAATCTACCAGATGGTGGCGCTATAACAGCCAACCACCACTACTACTACTGCTGCTGCTGCTACTACTACTACTACTATTGGCTACTAGTGGCAGCTGTGGCTCAGGAGGTAGAGTGGGTTGTCCACTAATTAGAAGGTTGGTGGTTCGTTCCCCGGCTCCTCCAGTCCGCACGTCGAAGTGTCCTTGGGCAAGACACTGAACCCCAAATTGCTCCCGATGGCTGTGCCAGCACCCTGCGTGGCAGCTGGCTGCCTTCGGTGTGTGAATGGGTGAATGTAGGCACATTGTAAAGCGCTTTGGATAAAAGCGCTATATAAATGCAGTCCATTTACCATTTACTATTCTTAGTACTTCTGCTGCTACTACTGCTACCACTCCCTCTACTACCAACACTATTACTACTACTGCTACTACTACTGCTTGGAAACCGTCAGGTCACCGGATCTCAACCAAACTTTGTTTACTTGTGCATATTAGTCTGAATAAATGTGCACTATCTGACATATACCCCCCAAGTCACCGGAAGCTTGGACCCCGCATCGCCGCTTGCGGCTATATTTAGGGGTCCAAGCACGAAGTGCGTGGATCCCTATTGTATCTGTTCCGTTTATTATTATTCTTTTTATTCTCCGCTAAAACAGTATGCACGGCAAAAACCGTAAGGGGTACAGTAGCCAGACTTTGCACATAGGTTGGAAATGTGCCCCACTACTCAGAGACAAAAAATTAGCCATATTGACCAGATGGTGGCGCTATAACAGACCATTTCACGTATTGGCCCATAACTGCTGAACCGTGAGGCGTAGAATCAAAATTCCACTTCGGCTGTATTCCCTGGATCAATACGCATCTATCCATATAGGCCACGCCCATTTGCGTGTGCCTAGATTTTCCGCCATTTTGAATTTGATCAAAAACCTACTTTTGCGAACTCCTCCTAGACCGTTTGGCCAAATCACAAGGGGATTTTTCTGGGACTTCTATGGACTACCCCAACCTAAAGTTATTAAAGGATTTTGGATACGTGAAACCGTTTTGAAATGATAAATGTCTAAACTTTTGTGTATTTGCTTTTGTTCTTTTCCTACCCTAAAAGTGTGTGGATCTCAGAAACCATACACCCCCCATCACCCAAACTTTCCACACAGGTTCACGACATCACCCACTACTCAGAGTAAAAAAATTACACCAATCCACCAGACGGTGGCGCTATAACAGCCAATTTCACGTTTGTCGGTCCATAACTTCTGAACTGCGAGCTGTAGAATCAAAATTCCACATCTACTGGTTTCCCTGGAGCATCATGTATCTAACCCACTAGGCCACGCCCATTTCTGTGTGGTAGATTTTCCGCCATTTTGAATTTGATCAAAAACCTACTTTTGCGAGCTCCTCCTAGACCGTTTGGCCAAATCACACAAAACTTTTTCTGGTTCATCTATGGACTACCCCGACCTAAGGTTATTAAAGGGTTTTGGATACGTGAAACCGTTTTGAAATGATAAATCTCGAAACTTTTAATGAAACACACGCCAACACTAAATTGCCCACAACTCATTAACCGGTCAATTACAACTACTGCTGCTACTACTGCTACCACTCCCACTACTACCAACACTACTACTACTACTATTACTACTTCTGCTAATATTACTACTACTACTACTACTACTACTACTACTGGAAGTTGGAATGTAGCATTTTGGGTGGGGTTAATGTGTTTTGGGGTTCTGCATCTGCTGTAACATAATACACAGTTGGTTTAGATGTCACACAGTAATGCCCGATCCACAAAGACTTGACACCCACGTTTGAATAAAAACAAGTTTATGCCATAATAAGGTTACATCCGTGCCTCGTCATTGCTGTGGAAGGATGGTGTAGGGGTAAAGTAGCAGACCCCAAAGCTGGAGGTCCTGGGTTCAAACCACGGCCAGGTAACTGTTTTATTTTTTGAAAATGTAGAATAAAGGTTAATCTGGATATAATTATGTATAACGATGCTGAATACACACTGTGTACATAGCAGAATAACTGAATATGCCTATTCATGGTAATGTCATATTTCGAAGTCATCTTGACATTCCTGTGTAGATGTCTAAATGATCCTCAAATCGGCTGTGATTTGGCCTAGTCCTGGACGTCACTGAAAGATGATATCAGAACATCATCATGATGTAATTGTGTTTGCTGGGAGCCTTCTTTCAGATGAGAGAGGAAAAACATTCCAATACATTATTGTGTCTTCACATGTGAAAGGTCCAAAAAGAGAATTCAATCTGAATTATCCTTGTCACTCATGTGCTCATTGTAACAGCACAACCCACACCAATTAGTTCAAACACCTCCATTCAGGGCATACTTTTAATGTAAAGTGGTGCATTATGTGTGTAATACAAAAATGTCCTTAATGGTAAATGGACTGCATGACAAGCTGCCATGCAGGGTGCTGGCTATAGTCACCAAAAGCAATTTCAGGGATAAACCCCATCAACCTTCTGTAGTGGACGCCACTACGCCCTATGGTTTGATGTGTGTGTGGGAAAGACACAATGACAACTGAAAATTCTGATTTGAGAACACAAAAGCTCCATCATGAGACAAGAACTAACCTCTCCTGTTGCAAAACACGTTCTTGAACACAGCCACGCAATCTCCAGCTAACATTTCCAAGATATTGAAAAAGTTCATGAAACACCGCAAAATAAGGAGGCAGCATGTGGGGTTTTAATTACTGTTACTGACTTACCTGTCTGAAGTTGAAAGTTTTTCATCCCACGTGGGGTTTGAACTTTGAGCAGCAATGGTCTTTAGTTAGCATAAGTCATGTGCTTTACCAAGTGAGCTATCCAGACTGTTGTATTTAACTTTGTAGACCATATTATATGTATCTGCAGAGCCAGAGAAGTACTTGTCGTATTGACAGTATGTTCTACCCAAATACCACTTTCTGTCCAGATACTTAAAGGGATATTGTACACAAAAACTGCTTTCTATCCAAGTACTACTTCAAGTTTCAAGACATCACCCACTACTCAGAGGAAAAAATTACACCAATCTACCAGATGGTGGCGCTATAACAGCCAACCACCACTACTACTGCTGCTGCTGCTACTACTACTACTACTATTGGCTACTAGTGGCGGCTGTGGCTCAGGAGGTAGAGTGGGTTGTCCACTAATTAGAAGGTTGGTGGTTCGTTCCCCGGCTCCTCCAGTCCGCACGTCGAAGTGTCCTTGGGCAAGACACTGAATCCCAAATTGCTCCCGATGGCTGTGCCAGCACCCTGCGTGGCAGCTGGCCGCCTTCGGTGTGTGAATGGGTGAATGTAGGCACATTGTAAAGCGCTTTGGATAAAAGCGCTATATAAATGCAGTCCATTTACCATTTACCATTTACTATTCTTAGTACTTCTGCTGCTACTACTGCTACCACTCCCACTACTACCAACACTATTACTACTTCTGCTACTACTACTACTACTAGTACTGCTTGGAAACCGTCAGGTCACCGGATCTCAACCAAACTTTGTTTACTTGTGCATATACCAAGTCTGAATAAATGTGCACTATCTGACATATACCCCCCAAGTCACCGGAAGCTTGGACCCCGCATCGCCGCTTGCGGCTATATTTATTCTTTTTTTTATTCTCCGCTAAAACAGTATGCACGGCAAAAACCGTAAGGGGTACAGTAGCCAGACTTTGCACATAGGTTGGAAATGTGCCCCACTACTCAGAGACAAAAAATTAGCCATATTGGCCAGATGGTGGCGCTATAACAGCCGAGTGCACGTATTGGCCCATAACTGCTGAACCGTGAGGCGTAGAATCAAAATTCCACATCTGCTGGATTCCCTGGATCAATACGCATCTATCCATATAGGCCCCGCCCATTTGCGTGTGCCTAGATTTTCCGCCATTTTGAATTTTATCAAAAACCTACTTTTGCGAACTCCTCCTAGACCGTTTGGCCAAATCACACGGGAATTTTTCTGGGACATCTATGGACTACCCCGACCTAAAGTTATTAAAGGATTTTGGATACGTGAAACCGTTTTGAAATGATAAATGTCTAAACTTTTGTGTATTTGCTTTTGTTCTTTTCCTACCCTAAAAGTGTGTGGATCTCAGAAACCATACACCCCCCATCACCCAAACTTTCCACACAGGTTCACGACATCACCCACTACTCAGAGTAAAAAAATTGCACCAATCCACCAGACGGTGGCGCTATAACAGCCAATTTCACGTTTGTCGGTCCATAACTTCTGAACTGCGAGCTGTAGAATCAAAATTCCACATCTACTGGTTTCCCTGGAGCATCATGTATCTAACCCACTAGGCCACGCCCATTTCTGTGTGGTAGATTTTCCGCCATTTTGAATTTGATCAAAAACCTACTTTTGCGAGCTCCTCCTAGACTGTTTGGCCAAATCACACAAAACTTTTTCTGGGTCATCTATGGACTACCCCGACCGAAGGTTATTAAAGGGTTTTGGATACGTGAAACCGTTTTGAAATGATAAATCTCGAAACTTTTAATGAAACACACGCCAACACTAAATTGCCCACAACTCATTAACCGGTCAATTACAACTACTGCTGCTACTACTGCTACCACTCCCACTACTACCAACACTACTACTACTACTATTACTACTTCTGCTACTATTACTACTACTACTACTACTACTACTACTACTGGAAGTTGGAATGTAGCATTTTGGGTGGGGTTAATGTGTTTTGGGGTTCTGCATCTGCTGTAACATAATACACAGTTGGTTTAGATGTCACACAGTAATGCCCGATCCACAAAGACTTGACACCCACGTTTGAATAAAAACAAGTTTATGCCATAATAAGGTTACATCCGTGCCTCGTCATTGCTGTGGAAGGATGGTGTAGGGGTAAAGTAGCAGACCCCAAAGCTGGAGGTCCTGGGTTCAAACCACGGCCAGGTAACTGTTTTATTTTTTGAAAATGTAGAATAAAGGTTAATCTGGATATAATTATGTATAACGATGCTGAATACACACTGTGTACATAGCAGAATAACTGAATATGCCTATTCATGGTAATGTCATATTTCGAAGTCATCTTGACATTCCTGTGTAGATGTCTAAATGATCCTCAAATCGGCTGTGATTTGGCCTAGTCCTGGACGTCACTGAAAGATGATATCAGAACATCATCATGATGTAATTGTGTTTGCTGGGAGCCTTCTTTCAGATGAGAGAGGAAAAACATTCCAATACATTATTGTGTCTTCACATGTGAAAGGTCCAAAAAGAGAATTCAATCTGAATTATCCTTGTCACTCATGTGCTCATTGTAACAGCACAACCCACACCAATTAGTTCAAACACCTCCATTCAGGGCATACTTTTAATGTAAAGTGGTGCATTATGTGTGTAATACAAAAATGTCCTTAATGGTAAATGGACTGCATGACAAGCTGCCATGCAGGGTGCTGGCTATAGTCACCAAAAGCAATTTCAGGGATAAACCCCATCAACCTTCTGTAGTGGACGCCACTACGCCCTATGGTTTGATGTGTGTGTGGGAAAGACACAATGACAACTGAAAATTCTGATTTGAGAACACAAAAGCTCCATCATGAGACAAGAACTAACCTCTCCTGTTGCAAAACACGTTCTTGAACACAGCCACGCAATCTCCAGCTAACATTTCCAAGATATTGAAAAAGTTCATGAAACACCGCAAAATAAGGAGGCAGCATGTGGGGTTTTAATTACTGTTACTGACTTACCTGTCTGAAGTTGAAAGTTTTTCATCCCACGTGGGGTTTGAACTTTGAGCAGCAATGGTCTTTAGTTAGCATAAGTCATGTGCTTTACCAAGTGAGCTATCCAGACTGTTGTATTTAACTTTGTAGACCATATTATATGTATCTGCAGAGCCAGAGAAGTACTTGTCGTATTGACAGTATGTTCTACCCAAATACCACTTTCTGTCCAGATACTTAAAGGGATATTGTACACAAAAACTGCTTTCTATCCAAGTACTACTTCAAGTTTCAAGACATCACCCACTACTCAGAGGAAAAAATTACACCAATCTACCAGATGGTGGCGCTATAACAGCCAACCACCACTACTACTGCTGCTGCTGCTACTACTACTACTACTATTGGCTACTAGTGGCGGCTGTGGCTCAGGAGGTAGAGTGCGTTGTCCACTAATTAGAAGGTTGGTGGTTCGTTCCCCGGCTCCTCCAGTCCGCACGTCGAAGTGTCCTTGGGCAAGACACTGAATCCCAAATTGCTCCCGATGGCTGTGCCAGCACCCTGCGTGGCAGCTGGCCGCCTTCGGTGTGTGAATGGGTGAATGTAGGCACATTGTAAAGCGCTTTGGATAAAAGCGCTATATAAATGCAGTCCATTTACCATTTACCATTTACTATTCTTAGTACTTCTGCTGCTACTACTGCTACCACTCCCACTACTACCAACACTATTACTACTTCTGCTACTACTACTACTACTAGTACTGCTTGGAAACCGTCAGGTCACCGGATCTCAACCAAACTTTGTTTACTTGTGCATATACCAAGTCTGAATAAATGTGCACTATCTGACATATACCCCCCAAGTCACCGGAAGCTTGGACCCCGCATCGCCGCTTGCGGCTATATTTATTCTTTTTTTTATTCTCCGCTAAAACAGTATGCACGGCAAAAACCGTAAGGGGTACAGTAGCCAGACTTTGCACATAGGTTGGAAATGTGCCCCACTACTCAGAGACAAAAAATTAGCCATATTGGCCAGATGGTGGCGCTATAACAGCCGAGTGCACGTATTGGCCCATAACTGCTGAACCGTGAGGCGTAGAATCAAAATTCCACATCTGCTGGATTCCCTGGATCAATACGCATCTATCCATATAGGCCCCGCCCATTTGCGTGTGCCTAGATTTTCCGCCATTTTGAATTTTATCAAAAACCTACTTTTGCGAACTCCTCCTAGACCGTTTGGCCAAATCACACGGGAATTTTTCTGGGACATCTATGGACTACCCCGACCTAAAGTTATTAAAGGATTTTGGATACGTGAAACCGTTTTGAAATGATAAATGTCTAAACTTTTGTGTATTTGCTTTTGTTCTTTTCCTACCCTAAAAGTGTGTGGATCTCAGAAACCATACACCCCCCATCACCCAAACTTTCCACACAGGTTCACGACATCACCCACTACTCAGAGTAAAAAAATTGCACCAATCCACCAGACGGTGGCGCTATAACAGCCAATTTCACGTTTGTCGGTCCATAACTTCTGAACTGCGAGCTGTAGAATCAAAATTCCACATCTACTGGTTTCCCTGGAGCATCATGTATCTAACCCACTAGGCCACGCCCATTTCTGTGTGGTAGATTTTCCGCCATTTTGAATTTGATCAAAAACCTACTTTTGCGAGCTCCTCCTAGACTGTTTGGCCAAATCACACAAAACTTTTTCTGGGTCATCTATGGACTACCCCGACCGAAGGTTATTAAAGGGTTTTGGATACGTGAAACCGTTTTGAAATGATAAATCTCGAAACTTTTAATGAAACACACGCCAACACTAAATTGCCCACAACTCATTAACCGGTCAATTACAACTACTGCTGCTACTACTGCTACCACTCCCACTACTACCAACACTACTACTACTACTATTACTACTTCTGCTACTATTACTACTACTACTACTACTACTACTACTACTGGAAGTTGGAATGTAGCATTTTGGGTGGGGTTAATGTGTTTTGGGGTTCTGCATCTGCTGTAACATAATACACAGTTGGTTTAGATGTCACACAGTAATGCCCGATCCACAAAGACTTGACACCCACGTTTGAATAAAAACAAGTTTATGCCATAATAAGGTTACATCCGTGCCTCGTCATTGCTGTGGAAGGATGGTGTAGGGGTAAAGTAGCAGACCCCAAAGCTGGAGGTCATGGGTTCAAACCACGGCCAGGTAACTGTTTTATTTTTTGAAAATGTAGAATAAAGGTTAATCTGGATATAATTATGTATAACGCTGCTGAATACACACTGTGTACATAGCAGAATAACTGAATATGCCTATTCATGGTAATGTCATATTTCGACGTCATCTTGACATTCCTGTGTAGATGTCTAAATGATCCTCAAATCGGCTGTGATTTGGCCTAGTCCTGGACGTCACTGAAAGATGATATCAGAACATCATCATGATGTAATTGTGTTTGCTGGGAGCCTTCTTTCAGATGAGAGAGGAAAAACATTCCAATACATTATTGTGTCTTCACATGTGAAAGGTCCAAAAAGAGAATTCAATCTGAATTATCCTTGTCACTCATGTGCTCATTGTAACAGCACAACCCACACCAATTAGTTCAAACACCTCCATTCAGGGCATACTTTTAATGTAAAGTGGTGCATTATGTGTGTAATACAAAAATGTCCTTAATGGTAAATGGACTGCATGACAAGCTGCCATGCAGGGTGCTGGCTATAGTCACCAAAAGCAATTTCAGGGATAAACCCCATCAACCTTCTGTAGTGGACGCCACTACGCCCTATGGTTTGATGTGTGTGTGGGAAAGACACAATGACAACTGAAAATTCTGATTTGAGAACACAAAAGCTCCATCATGAGACAAGAACTAACCTCTCCTGTTGCAAAACACGTTCTTGAACACAGCCACGCAATCTCCAGCTAACATTTCCAAGATATTGAAAAAGTTCATGAAACACCGCAAAATAAGGAGGCAGCATGTGGGGTTTTAATTACTGTTACTGACTTACCTGTCTGAAGTTGAAAGTTTTTCATCCCACGTGGGGTTTGAACTTTGAGCAGCAATGGTCTTTAGTTAGCATAAGTCATGTGCTTTACCAAGTGAGCTATCCAGACTGTTGTATTTAACTTTGTAGACCATATTATATGTATCTGCAGAGCCAGAGAAGTACTTGTCGTATTGACAGTATGTTCTACCCAAATACCACTTTCTGTCCAGATACTTAAAGGGATATTGTACACAAAAACTGCTTTCTATCCAAGTACTACTTCAAGTTTCAAGACATCACCCACTACTCAGAGGAAAAAATTACACCAATCTACCAGATGGTGGCGCTATAACAGCCAACCACCACTACTACTGCTGCTGCTGCTACTACTACTACTACTATTGGCTACTAGTGGCGGCTGTGGCTCAGGAGGTAGAGTGGGTTGTCCACTAATTAGAAGGTTGGTGGTTCGTTCCCCGGCTCCTCCAGTCCGCACGTCGAAGTGTCCTTGGGCAAGACACTGAATCCCAAATTGCTCCCGATGGCTGTGCCAGCACCCTGCGTGGCAGCTGGCCGCCTTCGGTGTGTGAATGGGTGAATGTAGGCACATTGTAAAGCGCTTTGGATAAAAGCGCTATATAAATGCAGTCCATTTACCATTTACCATTTACTATTCTTAGTACTTCTGCTGCTACTACTGCTACCACTCCCACTACTACCAACACTATTACTACTTCTGCTACTACTACTACTACTAGTACTGCTTGGAAACCGTCAGGTCACCGGATCTCAACCAAACTTTGTTTACTTGTGCATATACCAAGTCTGAATAAATGTGCACTATCTGACATATACCCCCCAAGTCACCGGAAGCTTGGACCCCGCATCGCCGCTTGCGGCTATATTTATTCTTTTTTTTATTCTCCGCTAAAACAGTATGCACGGCAAAAACCGTAAGGGGTACAGTAGCCAGACTTTGCACATAGGTTGGAAATGTGCCCCACTACTCAGAGACAAAAAATTAGCCATATTGGCCAGATGGTGGCGCTATAACAGCCGAGTGCACGTATTGGCCCATAACTGCTGAACCGTGAGGCGTAGAATCAAAATTCCACATCTGCTGGATTCCCTGGATCAATACGCATCTATCCATATAGGCCCCGCCCATTTGCGTGTGCCTAGATTTTCCGCCATTTTGAATTTTATCAAAAACCTACTTTTGCGAACTCCTCCTAGACCGTTTGGCCAAATCACACGGGAATTTTTCTGGGACATCTATGGACTACCCCGACCTAAAGTTATTAAAGGATTTTGGATACGTGAAACCGTTTTGAAATGATAAATGTCTAAACTTTTGTGTATTTGCTTTTGTTCTTTTCCTACCCTAAAAGTGTGTGGATCTCAGAAACCATACACCCCCCATCACCCAAACTTTCCACACAGGTTCACGACATCACCCACTACTCAGAGTAAAAAAATTGCACCAATCCACCAGACGGTGGCGCTATAACAGCCAATTTCACGTTTGTCGGTCCATAACTTCTGAACTGCGAGCTGTAGAATCAAAATTCCACATCTACTGGTTTCCCTGGAGCATCATGTATCTAACCCACTAGGCCACGCCCATTTCTGTGTGGTAGATTTTCCGCCATTTTGAATTTGATCAAAAACCTACTTTTGCGAGCTCCTCCTAGACTGTTTGGCCAAATCACACAAAACTTTTTCTGGGTCATCTATGGACTACCCCGACCGAAGGTTATTAAAGGGTTTTGGATACGTGAAACCGTTTTGAAATGATAAATCTCGAAACTTTTAATGAAACACACGCCAACACTAAATTGCCCACAACTCATTAACCGGTCAATTACAACTACTGCTGCTACTACTGCTACCACTCCCACTACTACCAACACTACTACTACTACTATTACTACTTCTGCTACTATTACTACTACTACTACTACTACTACTACTACTGGAAGTTGGAATGTAGCATTTTGGGTGGGGTTAATGTGTTTTGGGGTTCTGCATCTGCTGTAACATAATACACAGTTGGTTTAGATGTCACACAGTAATGCCCGATCCACAAAGACTTGACACCCACGTTTGAATAAAAACAAGTTTATGCCATAATAAGGTTACATCCGTGCCTCGTCATTGCTGTGGAAGGATGGTGTAGGGGTAAAGTAGCAGACCCCAAAGCTGGAGGTCCTGGGTTCAAACCACGGCCAGGTAACTGTTTTATTTTTTGAAAATGTAGAATAAAGGTTAATCTGGATATAATTATGTATAACGATGCTGAATACACACTGTGTACATAGCAGAATAACTGAATATGCCTATTCATGGTAATGTCATATTTCGAAGTCATCTTGACATTCCTGTGTAGATGTCTAAATGATCCTCAAATCGGCTGTGATTTGGCCTAGTCCTGGACGTCACTGAAAGATGATATCAGAACATCATCATGATGTAATTGTGTTTGCTGGGAGCCTTCTTTCAGATGAGAGAGGAAAAACATTCCAATACATTATTGTGTCTTCACATGTGAAAGGTCCAAAAAGAGAATTCAATCTGAATTATCCTTGTCACTCATGTGCTCATTGTAACAGCACAACCCACACCAATTAGTTCAAACACCTCCATTCAGGGCATACTTTTAATGTAAAGTGGTGCATTATGTGTGTAATACAAAAATGTCCTTAATGGTAAATGGACTGCATGACAAGCTGCCATGCAGGGTGCTGGCTATAGTCACCAAAAGCAATTTCAGGGATAAACCCCATCAACCTTCTGTAGTGGACGCCACTACGCCCTATGGTTTGATGTGTGTGTGGGAAAGACACAATGACAACTGAAAATTCTGATTTGAGAACACAAAAGCTCCATCATGAGACAAGAACTAACCTCTCCTGTTGCAAAACACGTTCTTGAACACAGCCACGCAATCTCCAGCTAACATTTCCAAGATATTGAAAAAGTTCATGAAACACCGCAAAATAAGGAGGCAGCATGTGGGGTTTTAATTACTGTTACTGACTTACCTGTCTGAAGTTGAAAGTTTTTCATCCCACGTGGGGTTTGAACTTTGAGCAGCAATGGTCTTTAGTTAGCATAAGTCATGTGCTTTACCAAGTGAGCTATCCAGACTGTTGTATTTAACTTTGTAGACCATATTATATGTATCTGCAGAGCCAGAGAAGTACTTGTCGTATTGACAGTATGTTCTACCCAAATACCACTTTCTGTCCAGATACTTAAAGGGATATTGTACACAAAAACTGCTTTCTATCCAAGTACTACTTCAAGTTTCAAGACATCACCCACTACTCAGAGGAAAAAATTACACCAATCTACCAGATGGTGGCGCTATAACAGCCAACCACCACTACTACTGCTGCTGCTGCTACTACTACTACTACTATTGGCTACTAGTGGCGGCTGTGGCTCAGGAGGTAGAGTGCGTTGTCCACTAATTAGAAGGTTGGTGGTTCGTTCCCCGGCTCCTCCAGTCCGCACGTCGAAGTGTCCTTGGGCAAGACACTGAATCCCAAATTGCTCCCGATGGCTGTGCCAGCACCCTGCGTGGCAGCTGGCCGCCTTCGGTGTGTGAATGGGTGAATGTAGGCACATTGTAAAGCGCTTTGGATAAAAGCGCTATATAAATGCAGTCCATTTACCATTTACCATTTACTATTCTTAGTACTTCTGCTGCTACTACTGCTACCACTCCCACTACTACCAACACTATTACTACTTCTGCTACTACTACTACTACTAGTACTGCTTGGAAACCGTCAGGTCACCGGATCTCAACCAAACTTTGTTTACTTGTGCATATACCAAGTCTGAATAAATGTGCACTATCTGACATATACCCCCCAAGTCACCGGAAGCTTGGACCCCGCATCGCCGCTTGCGGCTATATTTATTCTTTTTTTTATTCTCCGCTAAAACAGTATGCACGGCAAAAACCGTAAGGGGTACAGTAGCCAGACTTTGCACATAGGTTGGAAATGTGCCCCACTACTCAGAGACAAAAAATTAGCCATATTGGCCAGATGGTGGCGCTATAACAGCCGAGTGCACGTATTGGCCCATAACTGCTGAACCGTGAGGCGTAGAATCAAAATTCCACATCTGCTGGATTCCCTGGATCAATACGCATCTATCCATATAGGCCCCGCCCATTTGCGTGTGCCTAGATTTTCCGCCATTTTGAATTTTATCAAAAACCTACTTTTGCGAACTCCTCCTAGACCGTTTGGCCAAATCACACGGGAATTTTTCTGGGACATCTATGGACTACCCCGACCTAAAGTTATTAAAGGATTTTGGATACGTGAAACCGTTTTGAAATGATAAATGTCTAAACTTTTGTGTATTTGCTTTTGTTCTTTTCCTACCCTAAAAGTGTGTGGATCTCAGAAACCATACACCCCCCATCACCCAAACTTTCCACACAGGTTCACGACATCACCCACTACTCAGAGTAAAAAAATTGCACCAATCCACCAGACGGTGGCGCTATAACAGCCAATTTCACGTTTGTCGGTCCATAACTTCTGAACTGCGAGCTGTAGAATCAAAATTCCACATCTACTGGTTTCCCTGGAGCATCATGTATCTAACCCACTAGGCCACGCCCATTTCTGTGTGGTAGATTTTCCGCCATTTTGAATTTGATCAAAAACCTACTTTTGCGAGCTCCTCCTAGACTGTTTGGCCAAATCACACAAAACTTTTTCTGGGTCATCTATGGACTACCCCGACCGAAGGTTATTAAAGGGTTTTGGATACGTGAAACCGTTTTGAAATGATAAATCTCGAAACTTTTAATGAAACACACGCCAACACTAAATTGCCCACAACTCATTAACCGGTCAATTACAACTACTGCTGCTACTACTGCTACCACTCCCACTACTACCAACACTACTACTACTACTATTACTACTTCTGCTACTATTACTACTACTACTACTACTACTACTACTACTGGAAGTTGGAATGTAGCATTTTGGGTGGGGTTAATGTGTTTTGGGGTTCTGCATCTGCTGTAACATAATACACAGTTGGTTTAGATGTCACACAGTAATGCCCGATCCACAAAGACTTGACACCCACGTTTGAATAAAAACAAGTTTATGCCATAATAAGGTTACATCCGTGCCTCGTCATTGCTGTGGAAGGATGGTGTAGGGGTAAAGTAGCAGACCCCAAAGCTGGAGGTCATGGGTTCAAACCACGGCCAGGTAACTGTTTTATTTTTTGAAAATGTAGAATAAAGGTTAATCTGGATATAATTATGTATAACGCTGCTGAATACACACTGTGTACATAGCAGAATAACTGAATATGCCTATTCATGGTAATGTCATATTTCGACGTCATCTTGACATTCCTGTGTAGATGTCTAAATGATCCTCAAATCGGCTGTGATTTGGCCTAGTCCTGGACGTCACTGAAAGATGATATCAGAACATCATCATGATGTAATTGTGTTTGCTGGGAGCCTTCTTTCAGATGAGAGAGGAAAAACATTCCAATACATTATTGTGTCTTCACATGTGAAAGGTCCAAAAAGAGAATTCAATCTGAATTATCCTTGTCACTCATGTGCTCATTGTAACAGCACAACCCACACCAATTAGTTCAAACACCTCCATTCAGGGCATACTTTTAATGTAAAGTGGTGCATTATGTGTGTAATACAAAAATGTCCTTAATGGTAAATGGACTGCATGACAAGCTGCCATGCAGGGTGCTGGCTATAGTCACCAAAAGCAATTTCAGGGATAAACCCCATCAACCTTCTGTAGTGGACGCCACTACGCCCTATGGTTTGATGTGTGTGTGGGAAAGACACAATGACAACTGAAAATTCTGATTTCAGAACACAAAAGCTCCATCATGAGACAAGAACTAACCTCTCCTGTTGCAAAACATAATACATATATACTTGAACACAGCCACGCAATCTCCAGCTAACATTTCCAAGATATTGAAAAAGTTCATAAAACACCGCAAAATAAGGAGGCAGCATGTGGGGTTAATTACTGTTACTGTTACTGACTTACCTGTCTGAAGTTGAAAGTTTTTCATCCCACGTGGGGTTTGAAATTTGAGCGGCAATGGTCTTTAGTTAGCATAAGTCATGTGCTTTACCAAGTGAGCTATCCAGACTGTTGTATTTAACTTTGTAGACCATATTATATGTATCTGCAGAGCCAGAGAAGTACTTGTCGTATTGACAGTATGTTCTACCCAAATACCACTTTCTGTCCAGATACTTAAAGGGATATTGTACACAAAAACTGCTTTCTATCCAAGTACTACTTCAAGTTTCAAGACATCACCCACTACTCAGAGGAAAAAATTACACCAATCTACCAGATGGTGGCGCTATAACAGCCAACCACCACTACTACTGCTGCTGCTGCTACTACTACTACTATTGGCTACTAGTGGCGGCTGTGGCTCAGGAGGTAGAGTGGGTTGTCCACTAATTAGAAGGTTGGTGGTTCGTTCCCCGGCTCTTCCAGTCCGCACGTCGAAGTGTCCTTGGGCAAGACACTGAACCCCAAATTGCTCCCGATGGCTGTGCCAGCACCCTGCGTGGCAGCTGGCCGCCTTCGGTGTGTGAATGGGTGAATGTAGGCACATTGTAAAGCGCTTTGGATAAAAGCGCTATATAAATGCAGTCCATTTACCATTTACCATTTACTATTCTTAGTACTTCTGCTGCTACTACTGCTACCACTCCCACTACTACCAACACTATTACTACTACTGCTACTACTACTACCAGGGTTCGAGTTATAGTCAGATAGCTATGGGGTCCCCCTAAATCGGCGGCCCCCGGAGGGGGTCGCCGAAAAAAAATTGGGCCGTTTTTTCCTCAAATTGTAGCCGTTTGAAGCCAGATTTATAGGAATATCTAATTTTAAATTAACATTCGGTTTAGACTGTTGTATGATGTTATTATTCAGTCTTACACTTGCATCTGATAAAATACAACAATTTAATTTTACAAATGAGA
>NC_139628.1:10994105-11201605 GCF_964638095.1 Poromitra crassiceps
CTGTAAACTTTGACTCGCATACAAATGTCACAAATGCAATCAACGCCATAAAACAGAAACCGCAAAACACATATCCAATTCTCTCTGTCCATCAATAACCAGGAAACATCATACACCATCCCACTCGCACTTATCACACCACTGCTTACAAAATCACCAACTCAAATGACTACAGACGAAATGGAAGAAGCTATCCTCATGCTCAATCACATCTGAGTTGACATAATAGACAAATCATAGCCCTGACTCAGACTTGACTCCAAGACTCAACAGTCCCTCCACACAGTCCAGAAACCCCGACTCAGCCCCACACAAGGACAAAATGGATTGATATATTTTAAGTTTTTCATTTCATAAAAACTATTATTTGCAATAAAAACTTATTGTTTGAATCATATATCTGCCTCCTTTGCTGTCTTTTGTCCCAGTTTTTTATGCATTATATCCTAACTCCTTTAGTCAACCTTGAGCTTACACTTTTATTGCCAACTTGTAGATGTCCACTGTGCCCAAGCTTACCCTTTTAAAACATCTGAATAACAGACAAGTAACTTGTTAACTGATAACCTATTAAGCCACTAACAGTTTGACTTAAAGGGTGATTTACACAACCTGAATATTAATCTTGTTATATCTATACAGAGACACTATGAATGTACCATGTGGAGTATCTAGTAATAGTTAGGATTTTACATTAATTTCAAGACAAATGGTTCAAATTCTGGCCTTGTGCTTATGCAGACCAGATTTATGACTACCACCACTACTACAAAAGCATTGGCTTTTCATTGTGACAACCAATTACTTAGATCACCATTCAGGAACAGTTTGTTTAATCCTTTCCTCACTGAGCACATCTATAACCATGATCAGAAGTGTACAGTAGAAGCAGCACACTATCTTCATCCAATGGACTCGGAACACCACAAAAGCAACACCTCAGTAAGCTGTCCACTCATGGCTAACACATCTAAGCTTATCAGGAAGCTAGGATTTGAAATTATGACAGTTTGCCTAGAAAAAGTCCATTGCCCTTATACCCTGCTGGTCCACCCAGCCGGTGCGAAGCAATAATCGCGTAAGTGTAATTTGGAAAATCCTGGAGCGAAAAGTGTAAGATTAAGCACAGGTTTTTTTTATGGTTTATTATGGTAATTCACGTTGAAAAAAATTGAAAAACATCGTCCTGGCACCCAGAAACTCAAATACTCCTTAAACGTCTGCTGGGGTCCACCGGCACGCCCATTGACTTCCATTAAAACCGCCTTTTTGAGACCTCCAGGAAATTCTTACAAAATTAATGTATTTAATTTTTTTCAGCGGGCATCCTGTACCAAATACCTTGAAATTTGACCTTAATATCTAACCTTGGGGTTGATTGAACATTTGGTTGAGTTACAAGGCTTCAACATCCATTGCATAGTTTTCCCATTGACTTCAATGTTAATTTTGCAAAAAAACAAACAAAAAAAATCGACTCCCAGCCACTTTCCCCAAAAATAATTATTTTTCTGATCTTACACCTCTCAGTTCGACTCAAGACATCAAATTTGTAGTTTCTATTGTGTTTGCCCCCCCCCCCCCCTATTTTCTCAGTGTAGGCATAGCAACCACTTGCATGGAGATTTACATGAATTATACACTACAGTCATCGTCATGGAAACATGGTCACATGACCTTGAAACCCGGATTTTCCGGTGCAAACTACTGATTTGAAGCCTTTAGACCGAGATTGGTGGAGGAATCAAGCTATTTCATGTTTTTTGTGAAAATTTGCTGGGAGTCCAAAATTGGCAGTTTTGTGTTTTTTATGGTTAACTTTACCTGTTTTGAAAGTACATCGTATCTCAGCAACCGTTGGTCCTAGAGACTCGCGGCGGCCATGGCTGGAATCAGCGTCGAAAAGTGAGTATAAGTATTGAGTATAGTCGTGCGTGGTGTGGCGATCAGGCCTTCCGTTTCCCGAAGACGATGCTTCTGCTCTGCACCGAGGCATGGCCAGCCTGATGCCGGGGCAGACAGGCCTCTCAGGCGGGCTGTCAATCAGTGTAGGTCGGTGCGTGTAACTTCCTCATTGGTCCGCGGACGCAGGTCAGACCCGTGTGAGTGTTGACCCGGATGTCAAAACTCGATCATGGCGTTCACTCAACAGTTGCTGGGAGTTACATTTACTCCTCAAAGTAGCCTATAATTTCACAATAAAAACAACACGACCGTTTTGAAAACGTTTGGTGACGGTTGGTTCTAACGGTTGTGTTTCAGCAAGTAAAACAACTTGGTTGGGAGTTTATTGTTATGGTTATGCTTATGGTTTGGATATATAAAAAAACTAAATGTGATCCCCCCTTTCCATAAATGCAAAGTTGATTTTTTTTAGCAAGATAAATATTATTCAATGTAAAAATGGCAATTGTTTTTATTACTAATATTACTTTTTACCTATATTACCTTATTTTGTTATAGAAATAAAACACACATACAAGTTCACTTTGAGAAACAGAATAATGTATTTCAGAATAATGTATTTTCAGAACAAGTTTCAGAACAAGTTTCAGAACAAGTGCAGAACAGTGCATTTCAGTATCAGCATCAATAAAGTTATCACAAACAAAATTAGCCTAGCCTACAGCATAAACAAAAAAATAAAAAATAAAAATATTTGAATAATAAAAATAAAGCAGCAACAAAATTAGGCTACATAGACTACACCACTGGTATGCCAGTGGTGTAGCCTATGTAGCCTAATTTTGCAAAGCAACTCTGGCTGCACTGTGGGCATATCAACAAAAAAAAAACACAACAAAATTAGGCTGGCATACACTCACTGCACAGCACAACTCGAGTGTTGCTGCACTCTGCGCATAAGCTTCTCTTGCAGCTGGCACAGGTGCAGGTACTGCGGCCTTTTTTGCAGATACGACACTTCTGCCTCGATTTTGTGGGCTTGGTGGGAGGAGGCTGGAGGGTTGGACCCGGCCGGGGGGGTGGAGCCAATGCTGCTGCTGCTTCCCCTGCTTGGCGTGCAGCACACTCTCTCGCCATGGTGACGAGGGCGGCGGCCCCTGCTCCTCTTGGTAGGCGCTCCCGGTGGGCCATGTAGGGGATGGTCAGCGCCTTGCCCAGCTCCTCAATGAAGAGCCGGCGTCTGTATTTGGCTCGGGCGTGCCAGATTGGGTCTACCTCCTGCCAGAGGACCCAGGCAGGCGGATGTGTCAATTATGTGGTGGAAGACAGCCACTGGCCAGCGGCTGGTCTTCCTGCGGCAGGTGTACGTTCCAATACACTGGATATGAGAGAGAGAGAGAGACAGGGGAGCATCATTAGACCAAATTATATTATGACATCATTATTGACCAACATCAGAGGCACTGAATAATTTCCCTAAGAAGAAAACTGCTACAAACCTTGTCGAGGTTATCCACCGCCCCTTTGGACTTGTTATAATCTATAATCATCTTCGGCCTCTGCTTCTGGTCCCCTGGATGAAAGGCTGCGTTGCGGTGTTTGGTGGACAGCAACACCACATTTTTGCCTTTTTTCGGGACGTAGCTGGCCAGGGTGCACCGTTCCTTGAACCCAAACAGGGTGGAGTGTTTGGCCCGGCCCACGGTGGTGCGGAGGACAGGGGGTACCTCCGTCCGGGACTTCCTCATCGTCCCGAGCAGGGTCATTTTTCTGCGAAGCAGCTGCTCTCCAAGCCCGTAGCTGCAAGGGTAAGTAATAATTTACAGCGTCAAAAATAAAATAAGATAGGCTAATAGCCTATAAAATTCCGTCAAAAATAACATGCAATAAAATAAATGCATACGTCGTAAAAAAGTTGTCTGTTGTGACAGTGCCCTGCAGCCCTTCGGTCAGCTGGAGCACTACCCTGGCGCCCTGGTTCTTTTCGGGTTTCTCCCCGGTCTTCCCCGTGTAAATCTAGGTTCGGAATACAGAGTGTTAGGCTACAATCACATGCATAAAAAAATGATAATTTGCAACGTAATAATAATAATTATAATAATAATTCAATTGTAGTAGTATTATTATTATTACCATTATTATGATATAATTATAATGATTACAGAATAATTCTAATAATAATAAAATTATGATTATTATTATAAAACCATATCCTACCTCGACGTTCCAGGCGTAGGAGGTGCGCACGTCTGCGCAGCACCAGACTTTTAGGCCGTATCGGCATGGCTTCGATGGAATATACTGCCTGAAAAGGCAGCGGCCTCGGAAAGGGACCATCATCTCGTCGACGCATACGCTGCTCCCCGGGTTGAAATTGAGCGCCAGGCGGCGGTGCCAGGCCTCCCAGAGTGCTCGGATGGGAGCCAAGCGGTCCGGCTTGCCTCCGCGGGAACGAGACGTCCGGGTCAGCTTGTCATCGAACCTGAGGAAAATGGTAAATATGTAAATAAAAATAATATTCAATAATTCAGAAAAATATATAGACTATAAAATATAAAATAAAGTATTGAAAAAGAAAAGTGAAAAAACAAACCTTATTTGAGATGTGAGTGCCTCGAACCTTTCACGGGACATGGTGGCCCGGAAAATGTTGCGTCCCGTCCCCTCGAACCACAGGCTTCTGGTGCATTCATGAGCGCTGCGGTAGACCCCAGCTAGGAGTAGCAGACCGATGAAGGCTTCAATCTCAGCCGCATCGGTCCGCTTCCAGCTGGGGCCTACAGCACGCTCGGCCCGCACATTGGTGTTGTGGGCTATGCCCTGGACCATTTCAGCTGTGATGAAGAGCCGGAATGTTCCCTCTGGGTCGTCCGCCCTTGCGGCCCCGTAGCGCGTGATGCCCCGGGTTGTTGCAGCGGGGTAGCTGCGGTCGGTGGTCCCGCTGCTGTCCCGGGACCAGGGCCCGGCCTGGGACATCCAGCACGGCGGGCACGGCTGGGCTCTCTCCGGCTCCGGTTGTTCTTGCTCCATCATCTCCTCCGTCTCATCCTGGGATGGCTCGCCTTGGCGAGGGGCCCATGTCGGGTCATCTTGTTCACCCTCATCTGAGCTTGATGAGCCAGAACGGGGGGGATCCCCTTCCCCATCACTCTCGTCCTCCTCCGAGACACCGGTGTCTTCCTCCGAGCTATATACTTCATCCTCCAACCCATCCTCAGCTTCGCGGGGCAGCTGCACAAGAGCCAGGGCTTCTTCCACGGTGTATTTGGCATGGCTTGCCATCTCGGTCAGTGTCAGGGTGAAATGAACGGCACCCAGCCACGACATACATATATAAACTATTTATATTTATAAACAACATCAGAAACGGCGCCAATCTCACGCAGATTTTATTGGTTATTGGGCCCTGACGACAGTGTGACCCTATCCTGGGCCCGTGCGACAGTGTCCACCCTATCAGGAAGGCACTTCAGCACTGGGACCTGTCCCATGTTGTTTATCAACATCAACATCGAACACGGGCCACTGAGACCCCGTCTCTATGGGCCCTGACGACGGTGTCACCTATCACGAACGCCCCGACGCTGTTGCTGGGCCCTGACCACAGTGGCACCCTATCACAAACCGTTTCAGTCCTGGGAACTGTCCCATGTTATTTTCCCCAAAAACGACATCAATAACGGGCCACCGCGAAGCCATTTCTATGGGCAATGACGACAGTGCACCTATCACGAACAGCTCCGACGCTGTTGCTGGGTAGTTGCTGGGCCCTGACCACAGTGTCAACCAATCAGGAACGGCTTCAGAGCTGGGAACTTTCCCATGTTTTTATTCATGGTGGAGCTCATGTGTGGGTGTGTATTGGGATCAGAACTGGAGTTTAGGAGATCAGAATGAAAATGTGCAATTCTCAAAAGATGAAAGATGGAAGAAAAATAATTCTTCCGCGAAAAATGTGTCAAATCCAATGCTATGATAATCCCACCGGTGTAGATCCAGGTGGCATTCATGGGAAAGGAAAAAAATCATATTTTGTTTTCTACTGTAACTTTTATTGTACAGTAAGTACAGTAAACTGGCATTCGAGGGGTTAAAATTCAGAGTAAGCACTAAATGTTGATATGAGGTATGAGGGATGAACTTACCAATGGATAAGAATCAATAAAAAATAAAAATAAAATTAATTAAGACTATCAAAAATAAGAATTAATATCAAGGTCCATGTACATGGACCAGCAGACGTTTAAGGGTAACACAGTTAAAAAAATGCAAATTTGCAATTCTCAAAAGATGAAATATGGAAGAAAATAATTCCTCCGCGAAAAATGTCTCAAATCCACAGCTATGATAATCCCACCGGTGTAGATCCAGGTGGCATTCATGGGAAGGGAAAAAAATCATATTTTGTGTTTTCTACTATAAATTTGATTGTACATTAAGTACAGTAAACTGGCATTCGAGGGGTTAAAATTCAGAGTAAGCACTAAATGTTGATATGAGGTATGAGGGATGAACTTACCAATGGATAAGAATCAATAAAAAATAAAAATAAAATTAATTAAGACTATCAAAAATAAGAATTAATATCAAGGTCCATGTACATGGACCAGCAGACGTTTAAGGGTTAGCGGGTTAGCAGGGTACAATTAATAAGCCTCTTTGACAGCCACCATTTGGCTTACCAACCACCACTGCTACTTACTACATATTACTTGCAAACTTGGTACACTTGTGCACCTATCAACTCTGACTAAATGTGCAATTCAGTGTCTATATTATCTGACATATAACCCCCAAGTCACCAGAAGCTTGGACCCCGCATCGCCGCTTGCGGCTATATATATATTTTTTTTTCTTCTTCTCCGGTAAAACTGTATGTACAGCAGAAACTGTAATGCTCAGCGTAGCCAGACTGGGCACATAGATTGTAAATGTGCCTCACTACTCAAAAACAAAAAATTACCCATATCGGCCAGATGGTGGCGCTATAACAGACCATTTCGCGTTATGGTCCATATCTTCTGAACCGTGAGGCGTAGAATCAAAATTCCACTTCGGCTGTATTCCCTGGATCAATACGCATCTATCCATATAGGCCACGCCCATTTGCGTGTGCCTAGATTTTCCGCCATTTTGAATTTTATCAAAAACCTACTTTTGCTATCTCCTCCCAGGCCATTTGCCTGAATGAGCCTAAACTTTTTCTGTGGCATCTCTGGACTTACCTGACTCAAAGTTATTAAAGGATTTTGGATACCTGAAACCGTCTTGAAATTATAAATGTTTAAACTTTTGTGTATTTACTTTTGTTCTTTTCCTGCCCTAAAAGTGTGTGGATCTCAGAAACCATACACCCCCCATCACCCAAACTTTCCACACAGGTTCACGACATCACCCACTACTCAGAGTAAAAAAATTACACCAATCCACCAGATGGTGGCGCTATAACAGCCAATTTCACGTTTGTCGGTCCATAACTTCTGAACTGCGAGCTGTAGAATCAAAATTCCACATCTACTGGTTTCCCTGGAGCATCATGTATCTAACCCACTAGGCCACGCCCATTTCTGCGTGGTAGATTTTCCGCCATTTTGAATTTGATCAAAAACCTACTTTTGCGAGCTCCTCCTAGACCGTTTGGCGAAATCACACAAAACTTTTTCTGGGCCATCTATGGACTACCCCGACCTAAGGTTAGTAAAGGATTTTGGATACGTGAAACCGTTTTGAAATGCTAAATCTCGAAACTTTTAATGAAACACACGCCAACACTAAATTGCCCACAACTCATTAACCGGTCAATTACAACTACTGCTGCTACTACTGCTACCACTCCCACTACTACCAACACTACTACTACTACTATTACTACTTCTGCTACTATTACTACTACTACTACTACTACTACTACTACTACTGGAAGTTGGAATGTAGCATTTTGGGTGGGGTTAATGTGTTTTGGGGTTCTGCATCTGCTGTAACATAATACACAGTTGGTTTAGATGTCACACAGTAATGCCCGATCCACAAAGACTTGACACCCACGTTTGAATAAAAACAAGTTTATGCCATAATAAGGTTACATCCGTGCCTCGTCATCGCTGTGGAAGGATGGTGTAGGGGTAAAGTAGCAGACCCCAAAGCTGGAGGTCCTGGGTTCAAACCACGGCCAGGTAACTGTTTTATTTTTTGAAAATGTAGAATAAAGGTTAATCTGGATATAATTATGTATAACGCTGCTGAATACACACTGTGTACATAGCAGAATAACTGAATATGCCTATTCATGGTAATGTCATATTTCGACGTCATCTTGACATTCCTGTGTAAATGTCTAAATGATCCTCAAATCGGCTGTGATTTGGCCTAGTCCTGGACGTCACTGAAAGATGATATCAGAACATCATCATGATGTAATTGTGTTTGCTGGGAGCCTTCTTTCAGATGAGAGAGGAAAAACATTCCAATACATTATTGTGTCTTCACATGTGAAAGGTCCAAAAAGAGAATTCAATCTGAATTATCCTTGTCACTCATGTGCTCATTGTAACAGCACAACCCACACCAATTAGTTCAAACACCTCCATTCAGGGCATACTTTTAACACATTCAGTGCCAGCGACGCCATATGGCGTCAAGAGAAATTTACCGTAGAGTGCCAGCGACGCCAAATGGCGTCAATAAATCCAAAATCATATTTTTCCATATTTGTGCAGCTTAAGGTCGTACGCAGCCTGTCAACATAATTTCCTTCAATGGATCTCACGGCGCCACCTTAAAAAATCGACGCGATCAAAGCGCGCCGCCCCCCCCGACTCCTTTGTCTTGACTGAGTTTGGGAAATCGCTTCAGTCCCTTGGTGATAGCAGATGGTAGCATACGATAGATAGCATTGAGAATTAGCATTGAGAATTAGCATTGAGCATTAGATAGTTATTAGCGGTATATTTAGATCAGATAGGTAGATAGATAGATAGATAGATAGATAGATTGATAGCATCAGATAGATTAGTTTGTGAGATTGTGGTGAGTGTTGAGCGTTTGGTGTATTTGAGGTGAGTGCTTGGGTGTTTGAGGTGTGTGTGTGAGGGCCGCGTGTGTGTGTGAGTGTTTGTGATAGCGTTAGGTCGATTAGTTTAGCAGGCAGCAGTAGTAGCGTTAGCGTATACCGGTAGTTATTAGTTAGTGTAGTGTGTGTAAAAAAAAAAAAAAAAAAAAAAAAAAAAACGTGTTTGTGCGTCTCTGTCTGTCTGTGTCTGTCTCTGTGTGTTGTGTGTTGTGTGTGTGTGTGTGTGTGTGTGTGTGTGTGTGTGTGTGTGTGTGTGTGTGTGTGTGTGTGTGTGTGTGTGTGTTTAGTTGGCTAGTTGGCTAGTCTAGAGCTAGCTTAGCTGTAGGGATGCCTAGGCGCAAGCGTCCCCAGCCTGCTGCCGGGCAGCTCACATTACAGCAGGCCCTGGACCGCGCTGTTGAGTCGAGAGGTCTCCCGGAGACGGACTCCGACGAGCCGGTCTCTTCCTCTGAACATGACGATACTAGGGATTCAGACTGGCAACCGCCTGCACCGAGTGGTGCCTTTTTGGACTCCAGCGATGGTGAGATCGATTTACGATCATCTGATATTGAAAACACTTTTTTCCTTCAATCATATATATCATATTTTTATAAACTCTCACTTTGGATACAGATGAGGAGGAGGAGACTCCTGAGTTGCCCGTGGCGTCGTCTTCTAGAGGTAAGAACCTAGATATATATACGTTATTATTGATCCTTTGCAGGAAATTCATGTGTCAGGTATACAGCTAAATCTACATTTCAGGACAAACAGAACAATGTATCATCATCATCTTCATAGGAGAGCAAAAAGTAGCCTACTAAAAGTGACTTACAGTATATAGCAGTGATGCCCAACCAGTAGATCGGGAGAGAGAGAGAGAGAGAGAGACAGACAGACAAACAAACAAAGAGGGAGTGTGTTGTGGCGACTTTACTATGCAGGCTGGAAACTGTGTCTGTGTAGTATGCGTGTGTGCATTTGCAATGTTGAAACTGGACTGGTAGATCTTGGCAGACTGGCTTCTTGAAAAGTAGAGGTACAAATGTAAAAAAAATAAACACACACACGCACACACACCTTTTATTATTCAGCCATTTATTTTCGTAAATAAAAGCTTGGTAAGAATAACAATCCTGAATTATTTAGCCTATTCTAATACCATGTAAAATATACAATTTCAGAGTTGGAGGACAGTGAGGATGACGAAAACCAAGGGGCTTCCTCCAGCTTCCCACGTGTTGCACGTTTGCAGTCCAGTGATGAAGGTGAGATCAAGGCCATTTTAGAATTCCAATTCAATCTGATAGTGAATGAAAACATAAACTTTTTTCCTTCAAGAAATTTCAATTTCATATTTTTATAAATTCACTTTTACGACAGAAGAGTCGGAGGATCCACCACCACCACCACCACCTTCTTCAAGTGCAGTTGGGCGCAAAAGAGGTGGGAACCTTTTTTATTCAGTTTATTTTTGTCAACACAAGGCTTCTAATTATTGGATTTTGTCAAAAAGACAGCTTGTTTACATATCACAATTGTCTGAAGAAAAACCTTTTATTTCATATTATTTTTATTTTTATTCAGCTGGCAAGACTCGCCATCAGGAGGACCCGCCAAGCTGGCGAGGAACGGGTGACTGGAGCCCCAAGAGCTTGCCGTTCACGGGAGTGGCAGGTCCTAGCAACGCGGCAGCATCAATCCAGTCCGACCAGCCTGTCGACTTCGTGGAGCTCTACCTCTGCGAGGAGCTGCTGCAGCTCATTGTTGAGCAGACAAACACTTATGCACAACAGTGCATTGCTGTCCTCCATCAGCTGCGTCTCCCATTCTCCAGGGCAAATGCCTGGGTTCCGCTGACGGTGGTAGAGCTGAAGCGGTTTTTGGGTTTGCTCTTCCTCACCGGCCTCATAAAGAAACCCAGCATCACGGAATACTGGTCTGTTGAACTTGCACTTGAAACGCCATATTTCAGGAAAACAATGCCACGGAACAGGTACCAGATAATATGGCGCTTTATTCACTTCAGTGACAACCGGGAGGTCGATGGCAGCGACCCGCTGCACAAAGTGCGTCTCGTCCTGGACCTGCTCCTCTGCAAATTCAGGGAGATGTACCGGCCCTCACAGAACATCAGTGTGGACGAGGGCATGCTTCTCTGGCGCGGGAGACTGCGGTTCAAGGTGTACAACCCTGCAAAACCAGTCAAGTACGGCATCAAAAGTTACATACTCTGCGATTCTGAAAACGGCTATTGCTACTCCATGAAGCCCTACTGTGGAACAAGCAACACACTGCAGGACACCGTGCGCTTCCTGGTCGACGGCCTTGAGGGTTTTGGCCACCGCCTCTACATGGACAACTTCTACAACAGTGAGTCCATGTGTCGACTTCTCCTCAGCCTCCACATAGACTCAGCCGGCACACTCCGTGTGAACAGGGGAGAACCACGTCAATCCGGCAGGTCAGCATGTCGGATCTGGCAGTCGGTGAACGACGCGCTCTCCACAATGACGCAGTGATGGTCCTGGCGTGGCGAGACAAGCGGATCGTGAGGATGATCACCACCTTCCACACGGATGACATGAAGACCGTAGAGGTGAGACAGAAAGGCCAAAGTGAGAGAGTCCCCCAACAAAAACCAGCATGCGTCGTGGCCTACAACCAGTACATGAATGGTGTAGATCGGCTAGATCAGAAGATCAGCTATTACCCATTCATCAGGAAGACGGCAAAATGGAGCTCCAAATTCGTGGTGTACCTGATGGAGATCGCGATCAGCAATGCCTTCATCGTATACAGAAACCGCAACCCAACGGCCAGCTGCAAAACGCTCAAAGACTTCACCCTGTCGGTGATCAAGTCCTGGACGGAGGCATCTGTCCCCCCCCCCCCCCTCCTCCTCCGGCGGCAGGTGACCAACCTCCTCCTCGCCAAGCCACGCCCATCCACCCGCGGAAACGGTCCGCTTCCGCTTCCGCTTCCGCGACTGTGGACTTTGAAGGACATGTCCCACAGCCAGTCGAGGTGCCACCCACGAAGGACAAGGCCTACAGGCGATGTGCGCACTGCGCAGCGAAAGGACTCAGAAAAGAGACAAAATACGTTTGCCCCAAATGTGACTACCTCCCTCTCTGCCTGTACCCCTGCTACTTCGAGTATCATTCCCAGTGACAGTTTCATCCTCTCCCCACTCCCTCCCCCACCTCACCCCCCCAACCCCAAAAAAAAAAAAAAAAAAAAAAAAAAAAAGTAGATGAGGTCTATTGTTTATAGTCCGGTGGGCTGTCGTCTTTTCACATACTTTTTCCCGCAGGTAAACTAGACATTCTAACTTTCATTTCAGCTATAGCATTTTGTTCAACTCAAAGGAGAATTCATTATTTGGCATATGTTTACATAAAGTTGCCTTGATTTCCAACGATTTTGAAGGTCCATGTGAAGAAGATAAAACAGTGCAGGAGATGTTGTGTTTTGAATATTGTTATTATGTTACACATCAAATGAAAGCTTTCAATGTGTAGTTTCATAAAAATAAAAAATAAAGGTGATATATTGTTTCCCTATGTAAATAGAGACTTCAATATCCAGCATGACCTCATGAAAGTGAGCATTTTGATGTTAGACCAAGATGTATACAGATATTTGTAGAAAATAAACAAAACATTCTTTTCACATACTTTTCCCGCAGGTAAACTAGACATTCTAACCTTTCATTCCAGCTATAGCATTTTGTTCAACTCAAAGGAGAATTCATTATTTGGCCTATGTTTACATAAAGTTGTCTTGATTTCCAAATATTTTGAAGGTCCATGTGAAGAAGATAAAACAGTGCAGGACATGTTGTGTTTTGAATATTGTTATTATGTTACACATCAAATGAAAGCTTTCAATGTGTAGTTTCATAAAAATAAAAAATAAAAGTTGATATCTTCTTTCTTTGTGGAAATATGGACTTCATTATCCAGCATGACCCCATGAAAGTGAACATTTTGATGTTAGACCAAGCTGTAAACTAAAATTTGTAGAAAAAAAAAAACACATTCTTTTGACATACTTTTTCCCGCAGGTAAACTAGACATTCTAACCTTTCATTTTAGCTATAGCATTTTGTTCAACTCAAAGCAGAATTCATTCTGTCGCCCTTTCTAACATAAAGATGTGATTATCTCAGAAACTAATTTCACCCTGCTTTTTTCGGTCGAAAACACTCTTTTTCAGAGGGGTGTATTTCCAAAATGGAACGGTTTATAAACACACTTTTTTTTTTAAATGAAACAGAAGGGTTCAAAGTTTCATTGAGGCTATTGGTTGTCCATATAAGAGGAACACAAAAAATGATATGGCTATATTACAATGCATTGCGGCCTATGTGGCACAGCAAGCAACCTTTTGCCCAAGGGCCGTGGCACTCAAAGTGTTAATGTAAAGTGGTGCATTATGTGTGTAATACAAAAATGTCCTTAATGGTAAATGGACTGCATGACAAGCTGCCATGCAGGGTGCTGGCTATAGTCACCAAAAGCAATTTCAGGGATAAACCCCATCAACCTTCTGTAGTGGACGCCACTACGCCCTATGGTTTGATGTGTGTGTGGGAAAGACACAATGACAACTGAAAATTCTGATTTCAGAACACAAAAGCTCCATCATGAGACAAGAACTAACCTCTCCTGTTGCAAAACACGTTCTTGAACACAGCCACGCAATCTCCAGCTAACATTTCCAAGATATTGAAAAAGTTCATGAAACACCGCAAAATAAGGAGGCAGCATGTGGGGTTTTAATTACTGTCACTGACTTAACTGTCTGAAGTTGAAAGTTTTTCATCCCACATGGGGTTTGAACTTTGAGCGGCAATGGTCTTTAGTTAGCATAAGTCATGTGCTTTACCAAGTGAGCTATCCAGACTGTTGTATTTAACTTTGTAGACCATATTATATGTATCTGCAGAGCCAGAGAAGTACTTGTCGTATTGACAGTATGTTCTACCCAAATACCACTTTCTGTCCAGATACTTAAAGGGATATTGTACACAAAAACTGCTTTCTATCCAAGTACTACTTCAAGTTTCAAGACATCACCCACTACTCAAGAGGAAAAAATTACACCAATCTACCAGATGGTGGCGCTATAACAGCCAACCACCACTACTACTACTGCTGCTGCTGCTACTACTACTACTACTATTGGCTACTAGTGGCAGCTGTGGCTCAGGAGGTAGAGTGGGTTGTCCACTAATTAGAAGGTTGGTGGTTCGTTCCCCGGCACCTCCAGTCCGCACGTCGAAGTGTCCTTGGGCAAGACACTGAACCCCAAATTGCTCCCGATGGCTGTGCCAGCACCCTGCGTGGCAGCTGGCTGCCTTCGGTGTGTGAATGGGTGAATGTAGGCACATTGTAAAGCGCTTTGGATAAAAGCGCTATATAAATGCAGTCCATTTACCATTTACTATTCTTAGTACTTCTGCTGCTACTACTGCTACCACTCCCTCTACTACCAACACTATTACTACTACTGCTACTACTACTGCTTGGAAACCGTCAGGTCACCGGATCTCAACCAAACTTTGTTTACTTGTGCATATTAGTCTGAATAAATGTGCACTATCTGACATATACCCCCCAAGTCACCGGAAGCTTGGACCCCGCATCGCCGCTTGCGGCTATATTTATTTATATATCTTTTATTTTATTTTTATTTTTTGCACTATGTTGTAACGGAGCCTACTGCACAAGAATTTCACACGTGATACTTGTACTACGGAGTGACAATAAAAATCTTGAATCTTGAATCATCACATCTTACCTATAATAGTAGCTAAGACCAAAGCCGTGTGAATCGGAGATTGCTCTCTTGATGATTATAGAGTCTGTGTCTGTCTACCGGCGGGCCGGATAAACCCGGAAGTGAAACGAAATGGTTTACGGCAGCTGCCTGCCTTCAACCGTTTCGCTCTGCCTAGCAACAGACCATAAACACGGAGAACGCCATGCAGGGGCTTGCTACTCTCGCGAACATCTCTCGTTATATATATATATTATATATATATATATATTATAACAGTTTGTTTGGAAGTTATTTTGTTATTATGGCCAAAGTGGCTGCCGCAAACCGTTTCATTTCACTTCCTGATCTGCCCCGGCCGCAGACAGACTAATCGCCAAGACAACACTGGCCGATTCACTCGGGGTTCAAGCGAGACTACTCGGCGTTGGTCTCGTCTACTATTAGAGGTAAGATGTGATGCATCAATATTAAATTTAGACTGTTTAATAACAATCGAAAATCTTGCTCGTAGCTGCTTCAAATCTGAAAACTGCAAACTGCGAGGGACAGACTCTGTGAGAAACTATAGCCTACATCACATGACTTATCACATCACTTCTATTGTGACATTCTGAAAGGGATTGCAGCAACAACTAAATTAATTGACGTGTGATGTCTTTCTCTCTCTCTCAATCCCCCTCTTTCTCTCTCTCAATCCCCCTCTTTCTCTCTCTCTCAATCCCCCCTCACGCCGGCGCACAGAAAGGACTTCAGAGGGATTGCAGCACCAACCAAATTGATGTGATAAAAAACGTCTGTAACGCCAGGAGACAGAGTTCATGTCTGTAGGAGGAGGTGTGTGTATAGCCCCTTCTAAACATGCAGTGAAATCCGGATTATAACCAGCTGCTAGCCGGCTTGAATGGTTTATTTTCCTCCCGACCTGTCTGTCTTGTAGGCTATGTAAAAATGCAAGAATTGCATCAGCCTATATCGAGACATATAGCCTAACTTTCGTGGGGAGAAATAAAATGAAAACTAGTCAGCTATGACTTGAATGCCACTTGTAAAATCATCCACACTACAGTGTAATGTTAGTTAATGTTAATGCGAACACTATTTGGACTGGCGGCTTTTGGGCGATGTAACAAAGGCAAGCGCTCACTTTTTCTGGCACATTGCCACCCCACGTTATCGCCTGAATGCGTCGGAATGCATCTTCCGCTAAAACGGCATGTTTTTTAATCGAGTTTGGCAGAGATGCTCACAAGTCATTTTTTACAAGTCCAAGTCAAGTCTCAAGTCTTTGAGCTCAAGTCCAAGTCAAGTCTCAAGTCTTTGAGGGGGAAGTCCAAGTCAAGTCCCAAGTCTCTTATGGATGAGAATGCTATCATCTGCTGCATGCCATCTGGTCTGCTTAGAACACTGCATAGCTCAAACTAAGGAATTCAAAGCATGTACTGTATTCTCTTCACTCCTTTATTAACATACACAGTATCAGCATTGATTAACTGACATTATCATTAGTAGACGTTTACTTAATGTTAATGCACCAAAAAATAAAAAATAAAGATTGTTCACAAGTCCCAAACCTTCAAGTGCAAGTCAAGTCTCAAGTCTTTGAGGACAAGTCTCAAGTCACTGTGTGTGTGACTCAAGTGCGACTCAAGTCCAAGTCTCAAGTCCAAGTCCCCATCTCTGGAGTTTGGTTACGGATTCGCTAAAGCTGTTATCACATTTATTTTGATCGATACAACCTACCCCACCCCCTCCCCCCGCCCACTCTACTCGCCATCGGCAGAGAGACTATGGACCATTTCGAGCTGTTTCTAAACAAAGACTCCTCATGTGTAGAAAGGTAAAACCGGAAAATATCCTGCTCTGGCTAGCAGGACATGATCCAGACTTCATGTTTAGAAGAGGCTTATGAGACAGTAACACACAAAGTTCATGTCTGTGAAATGTTCTGTAAAATGTAGTTCGCCACTTACTGTAGCCTACCGTTGGCCGAAGCAAAATAATCACGAAATAGTGAGTGTGTAGAACGGGCAACGGGCCAGTGTGGAGGTGTGTGTGCGAGTCAGTGTGTGCGCGGGCCAGTGTGTGCGCGGCGTCCCAAGCGGGTGGGGTCAGGCATATTGAAACACCCCTCCCCTTCGGGAAACGAGAGTGAAACTCACCGAGCGTCCCCGAGAGTGAAGCATCCTTTTCGTACTATGACTGACTGCATGATCCAGTGATCCTCATTGAAGTTCTGGCGAGTTGACCAGGGTGCGTTCCGCACGTGGTAAAAAGAAAACATAAAATATAAGCTTAAGACATGGTCTAGATAGAACTGTATATACATTTTTCTGATTATATAGAGTAGGCTATAGAAATAGCTATTCATTTTAATTGACAAAATATTTCTGCCTAAACAGTCTTGGAATTCCCTAAACAGTCTTGGAATTGCATTCCACTAGCCCGCCCAGAGCCCGTTTTTTGGCCGCCAGACACACTCTTTTATGATGTTAAAAACAACATTGGTGACTTGGGGTCCAAGACAGTGTGTCACTGTGTTGGAGGACTGCATGTTTTCATGGAGGGCCTTCTGGATCTCCTCCAGCTCATCGTTGTAAACACAAAAGGTTGTGTCATCTCTGAGACAGTTACATAATATACAACACATCAAGGATGTAGTCAAAGCATAGTCATTAGCTATAACAACAATTGGAGTGTAATATTGTGAGGTTCTAGAGGTGAAAGACATCTACATGGATTTCCTCAATGCAGGTTTGAATCCGCCCGGGCTAGGTCTTCCCCGATGCTGCTGAACGGGATGTGCTTGATTAGGACTACAAGGTCTTTAGCGAGACCTTGCCACTCCTCTGCGATGTAAAAAGGAAGAAGTTGCAACATTAATTGATAGTCTACTTTGTGTGATTACAGTCATAGCTTAATAAAAACTGCTCTATATGGTTTTTTTTACATTTCTTATAAGTGACTAAAACAGACAAAGCACAATACACAGGACAGCACAAATACATCAAAGGTTACAAAGAGCACAAATATGTGTGCGTCTGCGTGTGTGTGTGTGTATGTATATATATATGTATGTATATATATATACATATATACATATATATATGGATATATAGTCTACTTATTGTAGGAAATAATTTGTTCGCCAATCCTTTGTATACGGTTTTCAGTTATGTTTATGTGTACTCTTTTGTGCATTATAACTTTTTTTATGAAATATCATTCTTGGGACAAGCTACCTATTCCATATTTATTCCACCATAAGGGAAATGCCCTGATGTAGTACTAACTTTTATGAAACAACATTTTCAATACAAACAGGACAAATGTCCATCTGAAAATGTAGACCTTTAAGAACTGGCCTAAGTGCTGACTACATACATGTTACATTGGACCAGTCTGGTGCACATTGTGGTGTTTGAAGCACAAGGGGCCAGTTGGACCCCTGCCTCTTTCAGCTGCGTCTCCAGCTCTTTCTTTTTGCTTTTGGCCTTCCTCAGGTATGTTACCATGAGGTTGTCAGAAAATCTTTCAGGTGGATTGAAGCGCCTATGGAGCTGGTCAACCGAGACAAAGTGCCTGTGTAATCATAATCATTCAATGCATTTTATATTTATATAGTGCCAAATCATTAAAATTAAGAGTTATCTCATGGCGCTTTACAAATAGAGCAGGTAGAAGACCAGGCTCTTATGAAATGCATCACTTTTCATTCAAACATCATGGCCTCTATTTCCTAATACTGTAAAACTTGCAAAACGCTCGATAGTAAAACTATGGAGCTTGTAGGTAAGCTAGGGATGCCAAGGTGTGGACATTTTCCCACTGGGCAATAAACACGTAACAACACCGGCGTTACCGGTGACAGCGTAACAAAAAAAGTAAAAAAAAAAACAAGCTCTGTAACAATAGGATTGTTAGTTCCTACTAGTGCATGTTATTCAATTCTGAGAGATTTAATCAAATAAAGAAATTGTTCAAACATAACATACTAACATTACATTAAGCAGTCTTGAGTGGCGAAACAGACACACAGATGTAGAGACAGTTGTCGTGGCCGAGTGGTTAAGGCGATGGACTAGAAATCCATTGGGGTTTCCCCGCGCAGGTTCAAATCCTGCCGACAAGACATTGTTTAGAATCTAAACTTTAGATAATGATTATTTGCAGAGTGGTGACAACTTCTAACTGTTGGAGGTGACAACAAGGTAGCACCTTCTGATGTAATGTCTGGAAAAAAGACTACAAAAATAGGAGAGTAATGAGAATGTACTGTGGGATAACAAGTGGTTTGGGAGGTCATCAGGTATATACAGCCCAATAGTGACATAATAGAACAGATTAATACTCTGATATTTCATTGTGATTTTAGCTCTGTGACTAATTAATCAGCTGCTCTGATCTCTTGTATAGACATACAATAGCTATAAGAAGCTAATGTGAACCTGGAACAGGACTTTTGCCAGCAGGGGGATGTAGCTCAGTGGTAGAGCGCATGCTTTGCATGTATGAGACCCCGGGTTCAATCCCCGGCATCTCCATGAGGCTTTCTGTTGAAGAATGTTGGGTATCTGACCAGCAACAGATAACCACATTTTCGTGAATGTTTGACAAGGAGACGTACAGGGTATTGCTCACATCTAGTCTGCTCCTATGTTTGGTCTTAGTGGCGGTCATGGCAGAAAAACCTTCCTCGCACAGATATGATGTTGGGAACGGGAGCAGTGTTTTCAGAGCAAGCGCGCTGATTTCGCTGTATTCTCCTGCACTTTGATCCAGAAGGATGTTAGTGACGTTGAATTGAACAGTGTTTTCAGGCCTGCGTCATTCCCATGGGTCATTCCTGAGCTCCATCAGCTGATCGTCTTGTTTTGATCAGCGGATCACGCATCCATCCTTTGCCATTCCTCGGGTAATTTGCACATGGGAAATATTGTTCAAACGCATCAGACAGTGATGTCAGGTGGCTATTTATCAACTCGCCGAGTCCCTCGGCCTCTTCCGAAAAACGTGACAAATTGTCGAACATGTCAAACACACCCCGGTTGACGCGCCGTGCCCATGTTATCAGCTTGGCTTTGAATCCACCGATTTTGTCCGCGAGCCTGAACGTATCAGCCATCCCCCCCTGGATCTTCAGGTTTAGTTCATTCAAAGCCCTGAATATGTCACTCAAGTAGGCTAGTTTTGCGAGCCAACTGTTGTCACTAAAGTGTACTGCTAATAGACGGCTTCGGTGCAACGTCATCACATAAATGCGCGTGCCTCGCCGGGGTAGAAAGCCGCTCTACACATTAGACATGTATGCTCCACACACTCATTTGAGTTGACTGCCGCCTCTCCTGGAAAGCAGATGAGAGCAGCCGAGCGCAGTCAGGTGAGGCGTCAACAAGTCGAACACACTCACTGCTGCTTTTCGTCTTCTACAGTTTTGTTTAAAAGGAACCCTGGCTATGAAGGCATATAGGCCCTATTAGATTAACGTTGGCATCAACTACGTAAATGTTAAATAAAAAACACTCTACAAGTCTTAGTTTTTATAAAATAAGACAAAAAGCATTTCATCTGTAGGCCGCCATTGTTGTTGACGTCGCAATGCATTCTAGGTAGTGGCGTGTAATGGTTGCAAGGCTGACTGTGCCATCTAGTGACCATTGGTTATGACGCGAGATGTCTGCTGTTCAGCCCTTTCAATTTGAACCCGAGCGCAACATACACGAACAGGACAACATAGAAGACAAAAATATGATCAAAATGCATATGAAAATCAAGGCGATCACAGAGATGAAGAGGAGGCGAGAGTGGGGCAAAATCGATGGTGTCAGTGCGGCAACTGCTTGCCTATGCCAACCGAGAGGGAGTCTAAATGCTGTAAAGAGATCCCCTTTCTGGCAGACCCTGTTCGAGGTAAGCATATGTTACGGATGAAGCTAACGTATCGTATTATGATCAAACATAATTCCATATCAATTATTTAAGAGATTAGCGTTACCGCCGTCGTATGCTTTATTCATCGTGAGAATATACAGTAACATTTACAACACACTAACAAGATGCTATATTTACAGATATCCCGTGCATCACAGCACACGAGAACTTTCAGCCAGTCTGCCTGCCTCAATCGAGATGTTTTATGGGCTGCCCTCGTCAGCCTGCATGACCGCGAGAGTCGTGGCCTACCCATCTGGAACCAGGTCACCAATAGGCAAGTCAAAACATAAGCCCATGTTCACCGTTAGGTTCTGTAGCCTACATCTAATTGACAAGTTTCATTATATAGTCTTTTACATTGCATATGTGACCTCTGTGTTGTGTCGCCTGGGCAAAGGAATCTCTCGGAGCCAGACAGATTTGGAGTAACAGCCAGGTTTACTGTATTTTTGACAAAGGACATGAGGTAGGATCAGTCATCTGGTGGACAACAGCGCATGCTCTGTCTCAAGGAAATCCTCCATTTTGCTCTAAGGATTACAGTATGTTTTCATTCTTGAAAATATATACTCTGTACAATACTTTACAAGACATTGACAGTGTGATCGTATAGTGGATTTAGATTCATGTAAATAAAATATTTGAAACAAAATAAAAACTGTCCTTCACTTTACATGTATAAGGAAAACATAAACAAACATATGTTTAGACATATTTCTCAACCCAGACTGTTACATTTTTTAGTATTTTCCATTATATAAAAAACGATTATTTAACTTCATTAACATGTAACACAGAAAACAATAAACAATACAATACGCCCCATCTGCCTGTTTACAATATTATACACTGCAACATACCTGTATTTTTGACAAAGGACATGAGGTAGGATCAGTCATCTGGTGGACAACAGCGCATGCTCTGTCTGGAAAGACGGCAATCATGTTAACTAGCTGTACTGGATATATTTCTACTGACGATAAAACACATGAAAACAAATAGCTAACTTGACAAAACATGGCGAAATTAACCTAATACATTTAATCTTCAACCCAATACAGCCAGCTCAACTTTTAAGTGCTTCTGAAGTTAGTAAACATTGTTTTGTCCACGGACATTCACAGACACGTAACTCAAGGAAATCCTCCATTTTGCTCTAAGGATTTTACCCACAATGCGTTGCCCTTACTACTCAATACAGGTACCATTCTCAAACAGCAGGTGGCGGAGTTGTCCCATTTAGCGGGATTTAACCTGAACCATTTCAACTCTGTTACACATACAATGTATTGAATACTAGCCAAAGGTATGTATAAAAATATACCATGTTCAGTTTAATTCCTGTTTATTTGTATTTCAGTTTTTGTCATTTCTAACAAGATGATTTTGCATAATATATTTTGATTACACACCACTTCATATCTACAGAAGTAGTCTATCGACAGCATTTTGTATATTCCTCAATCAGATAACAAGTCTGAAGTGAAGAAACCATAGAAGTTTTAGTGTAAATTATTCATGTGAATGTAGAACTTTACCTTCCTACTTCAGGTCTTTGTAATTCAAGTTTGCAGTTACATCTGTAAGTTTAACTGTGCACACTACAAGTGATGGAAAAATCTAACTGGATTGTGCTGTTCGTGTGGGGAGCGTACCTATGTTCCCCGGGTTCTATGTTCCCCGGGTTCTATGTTCCCCGCTCCTGCTAAAAAGGGTCCTATGTTCCCCGGGTCCTATGTTCCCCGCTCCCGAAAATGGGTCCTATGTTCCCCGGGTCCTATGTTCCCCGCTCGTATGCGTAAAGTCGGCGAGTAGCGCACCGCCGGACGCCTCCACAACCATCCTTCACTTCACCCCCAGCACCCAACACCCACTGCCCAGAGACAGTGCACCTTTTTCAGCGTGACTCCATACTACAGTGCACTGCCTCGGGTCTCTGGCTCTCTCTGGCTCATCTTGAAAATATGGGGTTCGGCTTGCAAAAGTTTCTGCGATGCGCTATGGCGCAGTAGGCTATGCCTCATGTTTTCCTGGCACAATGCCACGATAAGAAAGTTTTCCCTAGCAATTTGTAACATTTATATAGAGGCTAGAGAAGCATATGTCGGACACGTAGTGATATAACACTTATTATTTCGCTTTATTTTTTCTTCGCCCATTATGCTTGCGAAGTAGCCTGTGGGAAGTAGCCTGTTGCAGAACGTGTCCATGTCTGTGGGTTATATAGGCAGAGGCGATTTGTGCTGCGTGAATGTTGCAAATATTGATCTCTCTCTCTCTCTCTCTCTCTGAAAAATGTAATATTATGGATATCATGTTGCTGCTCCTGCTGCTGAATGTGTGCATATATCTGAGCCTATAGACTCGAGCTTTCCCTCATGCAGTCTGTCAATGAAGTCTCACAACCTCGAGATATTGTGGTTTGCACTCGCCGACTTTACGCATACGAGCGGGGAACATAGGACCCTTTTTCGGGAGCGGAGAACATAGGACCCGGGGAACATAGGACCCTTTTTCGGGAGCGGGGAACATAGGAACCGGGGAACATAGAACCCTTTTTAGCAGGAGCGGGGAACATAGAACCCGGGGAACATAGAACCCGGGGAACATAGGCATAACCCCTTCGTGTGAAGGCTTCAGCAGTTTTACAGGTCAAAGCATACAACTTGTATCATTCTTTTGGTTTTCAGGTCATACAGATATGCCGGATATCGTCAGTTTACATGGTGGATGCATGGCAGGCTGGGGAGAAGGATCCGCAGAGTCATTCCATCATCAAGCAAATAGTATCTCCTCGGACCCCTTACATGTTTTAAATGGAGAATATCAACTGTTGCCATCCATGAGGTGGTTCAGGGTCCCTAAATTTAAGAAAAACAGACTAAGGAACTCTTTTGTACATCAGTCTGTCCTGCTTTTAAACCAACATCGATAATTCAGAGGATATGTTTGTTGCTTTTTGCTCTAGTGTCCTGTCCTGTCCATCGTTCTGTCTTGCTATGTACTGCAATGTTTTGTCTGTAACCAGTTTTGTCCTGTCTGTATTGTGAACGGTGATGCCATGGAGGCAAAACAAATTTCAGTGTGAGCTGACAATAAAGTTGTATCGTATCGTATCGTATCGTATGTGCAGTTAACAAAATAAGAAGAGTCTATCCTGAACCAAGTGGAATCTATACAGGGTTTATAGCTTTAGATATTGATGATACAGAAGTAGATGAAGCATGGAGAGATTTTAATGATTTTTAAACTGCATATTTGAATGCATTTCATTGGGAGCATGAGTTACAGTATGCACAGCTCAACAAAATTGGGTATCAAACAAAAAATGTTGTTTTAAAATAAAAATGCCTTTACAAAATGTGCCCGACATGAAAACAGTGACCTCTTGCCCTCAAATTAAAGTTCATGTGGATTTGAACAATGTTGGTGTGTACCTCATGTGTTTGTAATGATGCAACTATTCAAAACTATTGCAGGGCGTTATTGACCAAAAAACATATGTCTGTATTTTTAGCCTCAATGACGATAGACAATATATATCATGGAGTTTAAGTGGGCTAAATGTTCAGTTTTAACTTTGTGCCTTCACAAAATATTTACACATCGAGTAATGAATGACTGGGTAAAAGCAAATAATAGAACAGAATATGACATCATTTTACTGTAAGGCAGCCTTTAAAACCAGGAAAAGGCACATCACTATATTACAATATCCCAAACCATATATACATCCAGCCTATACTTGAAACGTGAAAACTGCTGTGTTTGAGAAATAATCTCTGATCTGGATGGTCTCGCTTGTGGAGCCATGATATGTGTTGGGTTCACTCTCATGTCTGTGCCCCGATTTGAATCTGACACAGAGAGAACATCTGCCACCATAGCCATCATGTAGCCGTAGTCCTTCTCCACAGCCACTGGTCTCGCTCTGAATCTCTTGTGGACTTTGCTCCATGATATTTTGAACTTGGGTTCACCAACACTCTCCTTATCTTGATAAACAGCCTGTTCACAAACAGAAAAATAGATAAATAGGGATCAGGAGCACTTTGCCATACAATATGTAGTGACAGTCTGTATTGAGGGTAGGAAATATACCAGTGGAATCTGTCTGGTCTTTCTCCTACATTCTATAGCCAAGGTGTGGCCCCTCCAAGCCCCCATGTTTACTTATGGTTTCTTATATATTTGCATTTGGTCAAATGTGATGATTATTGGAACTATTAGCACTTTGCACTTTTATGTTGGTCTACTGCCCGAGCTTTTTAAAATGTATGACTCTCCCTGCAACCAAATCTAGCTACGGTTACTAATAAAGTTACCTTGACCTCAATCTGGGAACCCAGAGTCTATTTTCAGCCCTACCATTTTTCACAGCTTCATGTACGAGATAATTGTTTTTCCATGATGGCGAAGGCTAGGCGAAGGCATGACCCGCCCCTCTCTGCCTCTGATTGGCTGACTGTATTCGGCTGGGCTCGTCTTCTTTCCAGGCGAGCCAGAAGTATTTGAAATATACTTATAGATATTAGTGGTGTGTTTGCTGGACAATACTTAGCCTATTGCACAGACGTGTATTTTTTCCTTATCATTCTAAATTTAATCACATTGTTGCTCTGATTAATATTTCAATTCAAATACATGTCACTCTTGTGTTAGAATGAGTTGAATTAAAGTTCACTGTAAATGTAGCCTGGTAAATGTGAACTCACATTTAATTTCGTCTCACAGAACAAAATGAAATGTGAGTTCACGTGACCGGCTGGTTTACCAGGCTACGGAAAAGGAAGTGACGGTGACAGGAGAGGTGCACTGTACAGGAAGCTGGGGAAAACGGTAGGGCTGTCCCAGAGTCTATTAAAAATTAAAAAAAAAAAGACTCTGGGTTCCCAGATTGCCTTGACCTTGACATCTTACTTACAAAGGAAGAATGATGATAGTAGTTTCCTCACCTGTTCCCTGTTTGCATTGTTGTTATGGTCCAGAGCAGCAAGCATGGAGGCATGGATCATCACATCATATCCGAAATGTGTTCTCTTTGGAAGGTATTTGAGATACAGGGAGTGGTACACCTGAAACAAATTGGAAATGGAAAAGAAAAAAATATATAATAAAATATGAGCCACATCCTGCCCTAAAAAAAGACTGTCACATTAAGGTGAAACATTTTATAACACTAAGATATTTGAACATACCTCTAGTGATGTTGTGTGGATGCACTTCGTCAGATGATCCAGGTCTTTCAAAAGCCGCTTGTCTTTCACAGTCTTCACAAGTGCATTGTGGGCTTCAGATCCTGGCCTCAACCACAGCTTACTTCTCTGGTTCCTCTCATCAAGGGGCTCATGAGGACATCGGTGATAGTGGCTGTTCCCTGGCCAGTCGTGTCGGTTGGTAACATGGTGGATTACTGATACCCACTTCTCTTTCAACAACGCAGCGTCACTCTCACAGGTTTGTGCACTCCACCAGAAATGATTTATAACGGATGGAATCCACTCTGCCAGGCCTTCACATCCTCTCCTCTTCGCTGCAGCGGACAGTTTTTTTGACACTCCTTTTGCCACATGCCAGGGATCAAATTTGTGGTGTTTTTCTGGATTAGAGACCCTCATTTCTTTAACAATTTGTGGATGTCTGTCAGTGGAGATGGTAGAGACCTTCACTCCATTCTCTTCTATGGTTTTGAGCTTCCTTAAACCCTTTAATTTCCATGGTATTGGAGCTTGAAACTTGGGTGCAGCTGATCACCTTGAAGTCCACAACCTTTTGACTCTGCACATCTAAAAAAGTGTACGTGCAGTATTTGGCCGAGTGGCCTGGAGAGTCGCACCGGCCGTCTCCACAGGGTGCCATGGCACGAGTCCGATACCTCACGAGTCCGACACCTCACGAGTCCGAAAAAAGAGGCATTATATTCCCCGTTTTTCACTAACCCAAAACCTAACCTCTCCCACCCCCACGCCTAAACCTAACCTCCCCCAGACCCTAACCCAAAACCTAACCTCTCCCACCCCCACGCCTAAACCTAACGGGAGCGTACCTATGTTCCCCGGGTCCTATGTTCCCCGGGTCCTATGTTCCCCGTTTTTCACTAACCTCTCCCAGCCCCCACGCCAAACCTAACCTCCCCCCATGCCTAAACCTAACCTCCCCCAGACCCTAACCCAAAACCTAACCTCTCCCACCCCCACGCCTAAACCTAAGGTCGGCATTGCGGCTTCTATGTTCCCCGGTCCCACAAAAACGGGGAACATAGGACCCGGGGAACATAGGGATGACCCCAACCTAACCTCCCCCAGACCCTAACCCAAATTCGGTCTCGTGAGGTGTCGGACTAGGGGGCAGTCCCCCTCCACAGAGCACTACTCCTGCTTCTTGTGATTTCATGGTAGTTAATACTGCACTCTGCTCTTTTGTCCATGTTCTTTCAATAACAGGAAACACAAACTTCTTCCTCAGTGTTGTGTATGTGTCTTCACTTATTGTTTTGAGGTTCATGTTACTAGAGAACCGTGCAAATTTAGCAAAATGTATCCCACTGAAGAAGACTGATGCTGCCAAAAGAAGGTTTCCTGCCCCTTTGGTCCCATTCAGAGTAGGCTGAGACTGCCATCTGTAAGTACAGCCGTTAGCACATGTGAGCTTTAGTGTCAATTGTGATCCTTCATTTTGCAGCTCCTTCTTATCTTCCTTGACAATCAAAGAGCCACACTTTAAACAATGCTGCAATAATTGTTCTAACTGTCCCTTGAAGACTAGAAAAATCCTCTCTCCTTTATGGGTGTCAGTAGTTGAAGCTTGTGATTTCTGGGTGCTTTGAGAGGGCTCAGATGTACTTGCATTATATTCCGGATCAGATTCTCTGTACTGTAGCTGACAGTCACTGTCCTCACTAAGTTCTTCTTCTGAGAGGAACAGATCCTGGGACTGCTGCGTGTCCTCTTGTTTATCAAAATCAACTTCACCTATAGCTGCGTAAACGTGGTCCGTAGTTAACAGACACTCCGCATCAGCTGGCCACTGTACCGCTGCATCCAACATGTACTGTATTTATCTGTCTGAGTTGCCGCATCGGTCTTGGCTGGAGAACACTTACGGATTGCTGAAATGGTGGTTTATCAGGTTCATCTATGATCAGGATCGTATCCGATTGTTCGCCTTCAGAGGCCACAGCGGCTATCCTTGTGAGGCATGCCAATGCAGGAGCGGATTGTTTACTTCCTAGCAGTAGCGCATCGAGCGTCTCCTGTCTTTGACGTTTCTTACAGCGCATTTCACTCGCTTCCCGAGGGCGCTTATTAGACTCCTTATGGGAGAAGATTGTAGGGAATGCATGGTTTTAGTCTTCGTTTATAACCAGACGCACCTGTGAGCTCTTTAAGCAGCTGTGGTCGATTAAATGCATCAAATGCATCAGGAGAGAAGTGGCGAGAACACAGCCGCGGGTCTTTAGGAAGTTGTACTCGTCCACAAGCGTTTTCCCACTCCCTCTTGCTGTTGCTAGGAAAGCTGTGGAGACTCACATTAGTTCCCTTGTTGCCTTTCGACTGGAAACTACAACCAAAAGCAGCGCAGTGGGGCATGTCGTATTGATTTTTCTCTGTGGCGTGGCCCGTCGCGTCAGTAGCGTTAGCTCTTTAGCTCATATGCCTAGCTCGCCTCTTGAGCGCAACCAATTTACGTCATCGACCCAGAGTGAATTGCGCGCGTAAAGTAATGGCGGCCTCCATAGGTCAAAAAAGTTATTAAACTCTGCGGATTTCATCAGTAACGAACATATTTTGTGTGTTTCTAACAATTTATTTGAGTAGGATAGGTCAGTTATAATGTATTAAGGCCTACAAGTCTTAATAGTCGGGGTTCCTTTTAACAGCGGTTTGTAAACAAATTAAAACATGCATTAGCGCCACCCACACAAACTGCTCAAATGACCCAGCCCTTCAGATGACTTATTTTATTGTTAATTTAGGCATTACAGGTGGTATTTATGTCAAATGTAGAGTGACAGCTTGAAATAGATTCCCACTTCACTGTGGGTTTGTGATGCACCTACTAGTGCATGTTATAAAGAAATTGTTCAAACACAACATACTAACATTAAATTTGCAGTCTTGAGTGGCGACACAGACACACAGCTGTTGAGAGAGTTGTCGTGGCCGAGTGGTTAAGGCGATGGACTAGAAATCCATTGGGGTTTCCCCGCGCAGGTTCAAATCCTGCCGACAACGTCGACATTGTTTAGATAATGATTATTTGCAGAGTGGTGACAACTTCTAAGTTCTAACCGTTGGAGGTGGCAACAAGGTAGCACCTTCTGATGTTATGTCTGGAAAAAAAGACTATGAAAATAGGAGAGTAGTCTTGCTAGCCAGCCTCTCTTCCTTTCCATCAGAGAGTCTGGCGCTGCAGGTTTCCATTGTGGGATTGTGAAAAAAATGCTCTGTTTGGGTTAGCCAACCATCCTCGTCTTGGGCGGTGCTTAGCGTTAGTGCCCTTGGAAAATAGTTTCGGGGTGGAACTTGTGCCGAGCAGGCCTTCTTTATTGCACAATCCAAATTTTCTTCAAAACTTGCCATTTTCAGCGTGGAGCAACGAGTTAGCCTGTAGGTTTCTGCCGTTAGCTTTCTACGCTAGCTAGTTAGCGTCGTTGTTTTCACATTCGGCGGCAGGGAGCATTACAGCGACACACATGGGAGCTGATTGACATGGTCGGAGCCAATGACAGAACGTGTGACAGAGCTTGCAAGTGGGGGAGCGGATATCCTGCTGCCACCGAAACAGCCGCTCGAATGGGAGAGCAGCTTTAGAGCAGGGGCGGGCTGATCCCTGTTGTCTGTTTCCACGACGCCAGACTCTCTGACGGAAAGGAAGAGAGGCTGGCTAGCGAGACTAATAGGAGAGTAATGAGAATGGACTGTGGGATAACAAGTGGTTTTGGGAGGTCATCAGGTATACAGCCCAATAGTGACATAGTGACATATAGACCAGATGAATACTCTGAATTTAGCTCTGTGACTATTTAATCAGCTGCTCTGATCTCTTGTATAGACATATGACAGCTAATGTGAACCTGGAACAGGAGTTTTACAGCATGGGGATGTAGCTCAGTGGTATGAGGCCCAGGGTTCAATCCCTGGTATCTCCATGAGGCTCTCTATTGAAGATTGTTGGGCATCTGACCAGCAACAGACAACATTCATCGGTGGCCAAGAGTTTGCAGTTATGAGGTTGTAGTGGCTGAGAACTGAAACAGCTTTAGCAAACTCTGTATACACCTTTTTTATTCTCATTCATGTGCTGATACGGTTGTTTCGGAGTGAAACTGCAGTTACAGTTCTCCAGTACTCTTCTCTGTTTGCTTGCTGCCTGTTGTACCTCCCCTTGCTCCTCTCTCCCGCCCTCCCTCCCCCTCCCACCTCCCCTCCTCCTTTCCCTTCCTCCTCCTCTTCCAGTTGAATTCCTGACAGAAACTGCTGACTGGACTGCTGTTTACTCTCAGCGATGGTGGTATAGTGGTGAGCATAGCTGCCTTCCAAGCAGTTGACCCGGGTTCGATTCCCGGCCATTGCAGCACTTCTGTTTTTGCAGAAGATGGCGCCCCAGTGTTCCCCAAATCTTGTTCAGCTGTCTCTTTTTAGTTAGTTTGCTAGTTAGTTTAAGTTCTCAGCCATCCACCTTTCTCTGTTGTTTGTTAGTCTCTAGTCTAGAGACCTATTTTATGTATTATTATTTGCTGAGACTACCTTGTTAATTTTCCAGCCTGTTTCCTTTGCTGTTCTGCATTTGCATCAAAATTATCTGCACATCTCTGACAAAAAAAAAGATCTACTGTCTCTCCTCATAGGTTATATACAATCCTTTTGACAACACTGGGCTGTTTAAAGTCAAGCTGAAATTACATTTGATATGTGATTCCTTAGAGTGACGTATCGAGAGCGCCAGGGATGACGTCTTTTTGTAGTTTTGTAGTCCCGGACTTGCTGGTTCTTCACTGTTTCTGCCTATTTTAATGTGTTTTTGCCGCGATGCTTCAAATAAGATCTCTGGGCAACGCAAGCTTAATCAAATGCGAACCAGTCTTCAGCCGGATAATCTTCACACATGAGTGTGTTCATGAGTTTTGAAGCGTAAATGCGAGCCCTAGCAGTAAAAAGCTTGTGCTAAGCTAATCCAGGACTACACACAGTGTCACATAGGCTTCGCCGTCATGTCACCAATCAACCTGGAGTGTTGTTGATGTGTGCGCTGCTGCGCACTGATTACCCCGGGCTGAACCAGGTGAGGGAAAGAGAATTTCCGTGTTCGTCCTTTGAAGTGATGACGTTATTGACATATAATATCCCCGTCGACTCAACAGTGAAGTCTCATTTAGCCGTTTGCTAGCTAGCCGCCCTTTTAACGGCACGTAAAAGCTTCAAAACTCATGAAAGTGGTCCTCATGTGTGAAGATGATCCTACTGAACACTGGTTTGTGTTTGAATAAGCTTGCTTTGCTAGAGACCTTATTAAAAGCATTGCGCCAAAAACCCATTCAAAAATCCTATAGGCGAAAACAGTGAAGAACCAGGAGTGTTAGCATCAATGATTTCCGGACTCGTTCCTGGGGCTCTCTATTCCGAGTGAAACAGGGTAGAGAGCCGGGACATTAGCGTGTGGAGGAGTTTGATTTGACGGTTGGAAACTGGCCGGGTCTGGGATGAGGGACTGGACTGACCGAATGTGAGGCAAGTGCTGCCCGGCCCATGCTCAGCGGAGGGAGACAGCAGTCCGCTAAATAATGTATTTTACCTGACAAATCTGAAACCTCTTGGTCACATTTCAATTACAGTGTATGTACAATCTCAATATAATGTAAATACAGCACCGTGGACTGCATACTCGCTGGGTGGTTCACTCCACCGAGCTCCAGAGCAAATGACGACAGCCTCCTCCTCCGCGAGGCAGAGAGCTGGCTACCTGTCTTGGAAGTATGCAACGAGCTGCGTTAAATAGCGATATTCCTGGAATGCGAGCCAATTACATGTACTTTGCATCTACATTAACTGAAGACATTACCATTAGTTTTATTTGGTATGTTACATACTAAGTATATATAAGGATAAAAATTGGCGCCGACCTCAAACTATCCAATCAGAGAAAAGTTGACATTTTCTGGGAAACAGAAGGTCGGATCGCGATTCTTATAAAGGACTATAGTATTTTTTCACCCTGACTCCAACGCCGCCGCCGCTGAATGAAAAAAGTTATGGTTGTGGAGATACGTCTGCCCTGCCTGCAGGACTACAGGAGAGAGATAGAGGACAGCAGGGGCTTGGGGGTAGTCATTTTTCTATTACAGGGTTCACAGTTACTGACCAAGCACTATATAGTGATTGCTGTCAGAATATAGAGCCATTTAACACTTATTTTAACACAAAAACATTGCTGAATGCAGCTTCAACACATTCACTGCCACCAGTTTTTTTTTTTACTGTAGGTAGCTTCTGCCAAGGTTTTTTTTGAGGATTCTGGCTCATCTTTCAAGAGCCGAGGATTATTTTCTGCTAGTATTTTGTGAACACAAAATATCTCAAAAGAACTAATAGAATGTGTGCTTTCTCTGTCTAAAAGAGTTAGTTTGTAGAGTTAGTAGTTATGTAGGCATTAGCAGTTGAATAAAGCATGGTTTCAGCGTCTGAAAATTTAAGCTGAGATAAATGGCTTTTTGTGAAATTCGATAGAACAGTCACTTTAACCATTTATTTTTGGCATCAGTAAGACGTCAGACATCTAAACAATAGTTTTGAACAGTAATTTCCTCCATAACAGCAGGAAACCCCCCTCTCCTTCAAACTCCTCCCTCCGTGTGTGTTCTCCTCTTCCCTCCGTGGCTGCAGCGGGTGTGTGACAAGCGAGTTGCTGTCTGTGCTGCCTGGCTGCCCCTCGTCGGGCGAGTCTGGATGGGCTCGCTCGTTTCTTGGGGTTTCGGTTGAGAGCTTTGATGAAGCTTTTGCGATTCTGGTCTTATTTATGCTGCGTGTTTCAAAGTGTGTTGCACCCATAATCTATTATGCAAATTTGCAATCCCCCACCGCCAGTTCCCTGCGCGAAAGCGAAAGCGTTTTCGCCAATCGATTTTCATGAGAATGGCTTCCTCATGCGGCTGTTTTTTCCTGGCTTTCTCTCGTCTGGAGAGCACTGTCGCCACTTAGTGGGTCGGTAAAATAGATTATACACATTCAATACCTCCCATATTTTAATAGGAGATGTAAAAGAGGTTGATCGACGTCCCACCGTCAAAAAAAAAACGGCAGTCAACCGTTGGTTTCTGCTTGACGAGATATCTCGTCCACGGCAGTGAACGTGTTAATATCCACAAAGGTTAACTCATTGAGTGCCAAGGACGTCGATCGACGTCAAAGTAAATAGTGACGTAGAGTGCCAAGGACGTCGATCGACGTCAAATACGTTTTTTGACGGTGGGACGTGGATCAAAGCCTCCTTTATCTCCTGTACAAATATTGTAGCTATTGGATGTGTATAACCTATTTTACAGACATTAGGTGGCGACAGTGCTCTCCAGATTAGAGAAAGTTGAGGCAAAAACAGAGAAGAAGTCGTTGGGGAAACGGAAATCGCATCGCATCCGTATGCATCGATATGCATGAAGCATAACGTTAGCTGTGCCTGCAGCAGCCAATCTGCTCATATCTGCTGCCACAATTGAGCCCCTCCCGTGTCCGCTGTGACAGCCCATCCGCATGATCAGCCGTGGAGTTGTTATTATTCTCAACTGGAAGCATGGGAGCCGGTGACAAACACACGCGGAACGCTGTAAAAAAGCTGGATGTAGCGCACCCTTCACTGTGCACAGCAGAAAGCCACCAGGCAGACACTCCTACGGAGGAGGGGTTTGCAGTTGAGGGGGGGGGGGGGGGGGGGGGGGCACGCAGAGCAGCACACAACACCCAGACAGACCCAGACAGCAGGACAGGATTGGCAAACGCAAGCCAGAATATCCGATGCCCACCAGCAGCAAATCAAGACCAGCAAGAAGCTGCAACCAGCAGCGCACGCAGGGGCCAGCGCTGCTGGTTGCAGCAAAAAAATATTATTCTGCCAAACAAAATTCCCTGGCCTTCACTGTTTTATTGAAGGAAATTATTTTTGAGGTGTGACTACATCAGAAAATTAGCTTCAGAGTCAGTGATGTGCTTGAAATGTTTAATTTCACAAAAGGCTCATTATCTCAGCTTCTAGAAAAAAACGGCTGTTTTTGGTTAAATCAAGCTATCTTCTCCGGCTGATAACTAAAGAATGGAAAATTATATCAATAAACCTGTTTTTGCTGATGATAGAAGAGAGTCTCATCGTTCTTTTTGCGTGTTCGGTGTTTACATAGTAATATCACACAATATTCTGTGGGCCTCGAGAAATCACTGAAAAAAGCTCTGAAACTCTGGCACTGGGAGCGTCCGTTCTCCAAAAGTGGCTGGCACTCAATGAGTTAATAGCGGGCACTTATCTCCCTTGTATTTCTAGCAACTCCTTATCAGACTTCAGATGTCATGATAGTTTGTTGAATGCCAATTTGATTCACTCTGTACCATTTAGGCTATATTGATGGGCTATAGTTGAATGCTCAGAGAATGTCTTCCATGCGAGAAGTGTGGCCGTGTTGTCACAGTTTTCAGAAGAATTGTGTATTGCCACTTTACATGGCCATGGTATGAGGTGTTACCAGAGAATTTCATTATGGCACCTGGTTTAATTTTCGTCCAAATGATACTGTGAAGTGAGACAGGAAGACGAGACAGTCTTTCGTCCTCCAACATGGCGGCAAGTTCCTCTTAGGAAAGGAGGTGTTGGAGGAAGGGACATGAGGTGATAGTGAAGGGAAAAAGCAGAGATTTCAGAGAAGTCTCCCTGGATTTAGTGAATGAACCATGACAGTTCTTTTTACCTGCTGCTATTTCTGTCAGACTGGTTACTTTAGTGTATCTAAAGTGGTACTCATGTACCCAGCAGGGGATGTAGCTCAGTGGTAGAGCGCATGCTTCGCATGTATGAGGTCCCGGGTTCAATCCCCGGCATCTCCATTAGGTTTTCTGTTGAAGAAGACAAGTCCTGTAGAGAACAAACAAGTACAACAGTGGCCCCCTTTACACAGCCTGTGAAAGCCGCCATCATTATCATATATAATTATGAGAACATGAATTAGCTATGTAATGAACCTCAGATGTGCTTATGTTCTTCTTCTGTGGTTTTCTCTTCTCTTCTTCTTCTGAAGCACATCCGGGGCAGGTCAGAGTTGACTCTGTCTGTTGTGTAGCTTAGCAGCCTAGCTTAGCATATAGATATGATCTGATTTCAAGATTATGGACGATTCAATTAAATTGCTGCTCGTATGGAATGAGGCCATATATCGATTACAAACAGCAGCGGGAGATGAAGCGGGAGGGGTTATCTACGTGACACTCGGACAGCAAACAGAGCAGTTTTTAGTTAATCTCCCAGTAGACTCAGGATGTAATATCGAGAAATCCTGAGAAATCTAAGTACAGGAAAAGACAAAGATGCAAAAAAATGTGTAAGGCACAAACAATAATCGATTGAGTCAAACTTATTCTGTGAGATGTAAGCTCACCATGCCTGGAGTGTCCACTAGACGCGGAAACTCTTTTATTATGGATTGGCTTTGTCCCATTTGCTCGGATCCACTGCACCCTGTGGATGGTAGTCTGCAGCATATTATTGGCCAACCTGTGCTGGTGGCCATATGTTGTTTTTCAGCCACTCGCTCATTTGCTGGGCTTGCTCTGCAGTTACATTTGGTTCTGTGATGAGCAGAGAAAAGAATAAATTCCAGCAAATAGTGATAAAGACATCCAAGTTTACAATGTAGAGTTTGTTGCAACCTAAATGCATTGACATGATTTGTATTGAGATAGAAGGGCAAGTTGTCACTTCCATCTCAATCCAAGACATTTTGCTGTAGGCTACCTGGCAAAATGACTTGGCTCTCCTGTGGCACTTGTGGTGAATTCACCCGCCTGCCTTGGCGGCGCCTTTTCCGGACGTTGCGGAGGCGCTCCTCCAGATACCCTGTCGCTGGTTTGTGACTCCTCCCTGGGGTGAACCCTGCATCCTAAAGTAGAGAAAGAAAACAGAAAAGAACACACACACGATACAATGTGTGGGAAATAAGTTGACTGTTGTGTGTGGGTTGTCAGATTTGCTTTGTGTGGGTTCATTATAATATGGTTAGTAACTTTACTTACATAGCCTGTGCCATGAGAGTCCCTCAGGCATGCAAATTGATCCACTATCGATGACGCCAGCTTTGCCTTCGTAGCTGAAGTTGGACTTTAAAACAGGCATTTTATTAGCATTTGTTAAAGGATCATTTTGTTTCTTTTTTACCTGGAGCCCTCTCCTCACATTAACTATTATCTGACGACTCACCCAGTGTTCTCCGCAGCGATTTGGACCGTCGTAGGCGTTGTGATCGAAATAGTACTCCAAGCCAGTCCTTGAAACGGCCAGGAGAATGGATATCACTTTGTTGTTAGTCAAACTCACACGATGCGCTGCGCGAGGGACAGCGGTTGCGCTACAGAGTGAAGCCTCTACCCCGGCGGCCTCTCACCAGGCAAGACCGCGGCTTCACTTACCCCCGCCTGCGGCCTAGCGGAGCCGACGCTGCACACAACTACAAGGGCTTCCTGAGCAGTGGACTTTTTCTCTCTCAAAAGAATTGAAAACCACCGCCATGTTAAAGCTGAGTAAGGAGATCGATTTTATTTCACCAGAGGCGAAGGCAGCAACACAAAAGACTGATGGAAATAACATAACAGAAGAGATGGTAAGCCCCACTAAACTGGTATGCAGCATTGCATTGACAGTCAGTAGATAGAGTAAACACGATTCTGCCTGACCAATCAGTCGTCTACAGTGTTGTCACATCACCGTATGAACCCGGGTTCACAGCGCTAGAACCTCAACAGAGCAGGGACCAAAAGCAGCACGACCAGTGGGCATTTCAGCCTGCCTATTTTTGAGGCCTATGCGGAAATTGCATTCTTTCCAAATGGCCAGTGGACAATGAGACAAAAAAGCGAGATGAGCTGGGCGGGGCCGCGTTGATACCAGCGTTGATACCATTTGTGTGGAAATGGGCCATTATTTTATTTTATTTTATTTTGTCCAATATTCAAATATTCCTGAATTGCATTTTGTGTTACAAATGAGTATTATTTTTATCTAACTTTTTAGCCAGATTTGATGGTTTTCTTGTCAAAAGTTAGCCGCCTCAAAGCCTTCTGGGTAATATCCAAACAATAGAGAGGCAAAGTGACCGCCTACTTCCTCCTTCAGCACTGAACCAGAGATTTTCATCGGCCATTTATTTTCCCATACACATTTTGTAAAATGCTTATAAAAAGTTTTACTGGTTCAAACCAAACGGTACAGATATATTTAGAAACAGGGGAGATTGCATAACATCTCACTGGGACCAAAACATAAAAAAAATGCGTGTTTAAAGCAGCTACGAGCAACTTTTTCGATTGTTATTAAACAGTATAAATTTAATATCAATGCATCACATCTTACCTCTAATAGTCGACGAGACCAAAGCCGTGTGTATCTGAGATTGCTCCCTTAGGTGATTAATAACTCTGTGTCTGTCTAAACTCGCATCAACAGGGGCCTCTCTAGAGAGACCGGACCGGGTAACCCGGAAGTGAAACGCGGAAGTGAAACCCGGAAGTGAAACGCAGATGCCTGCCTACGCCGTTTGCGCTGCCTAGCAACATAACATAAACAATGTGAACGCCACGGACACTCTCGGGAACATCTCTCGTTATATTCTAACAGGTTTTTTGGAAGTTATTTTGTGGTTATGGCCGAAGTGGCTGCTGCAAACCGTTTCATTTCACTTCCTGATCTGCCCTGGCTACAGACAGACTACACTGGCCGATTCACTCGGGGTTCAAGCCAGACTACTCTGCGTTGGTCTCGTCGACTATTAGAGGTAAGATGTGATGCATTGATATTAAATTTATACTGTTTAATAACAATCGAAAAAGTTGCTCGTAGCTGCTTTAAAGAAAATATTTTTTTGATGTTTTTTTATTAGTTTTGGTCAGAGTGAAATGTTCTATGGTCTCTCCCGATTATAGCGTTAGCTGAACCGTTTGGTTCGACGAAGTAAAACGGTATGCTAGTGTTTGGACTGAGAGAGCCTGTTGACGCAAGGTTTGGACAGGAACATCAGCAGCAGATCCATTCACAGTGCTAGCTGGCTTTAACTGAAACTACACATGCGCGAGCAGGAACTGCACAGAGGTCTGCCATTGGCTCTGAAATTTGCCCGCCCCACAAAAGTTCATCCTATCCAAATGTGGAGTGGGCGGATTCAAAAGCCTGAAAACTCCCCGCCCTTTTTTGAAAAACTGACAAAACCTGTTTGGCTCAAAATCAGTCTGGCTCAACTGTTGAGTATCTCTTTAACTAGATCTTGAAAACATTACTACCAACTATATAGAGTATAGTATGCCCTGTAATCCACCCTATGTTTGAAATCGCCTGCATCTCAAAGAAATGTAATGGTCATTGTCATTCTCCCTATGGGACAACATGGAGTGGGTGATAGTCAGCAAATGAATCAATGTCAACTGCGTCAATTGATGTGGTAGGATACACAGTGAAGGCAAAAAAATGCCTTTCAAAGCCTGTCGTTTCCCAGTTTTTCACAATGATTTTGACTTTTGAGTTAATTACCACAATGCTCCGAATGGTTCCGAACTGAGGCTCACCATTGGCAGAGTGAGAAAGCCAAAGTGTCCTTGTACTTAATCCAAGATGCCAAATACACTTCTGCGAAAACAGCAATTCTATCAAACGCACTTTTCACCTTCTCAAAATCCTCTATGGTACCAAGGAGATTGGTGTATCCTGGCCCAACTTCAAAGTCATGGTTGAACATCGGGCCAGACAGCAGGGTGTAGCACATCATTATTTCATGTCGGTAGGCCTGGGTTTTACAAATATTCCGAAAATTGAAGGTCACATGGTTTACCCGTTTAAAAAATGCATGTTTCGCCTCAAAACGCATGCACCAGAAGTGAACTACAGGCCCCAGTTTCCTGATGGCTCCAGGATAATGGACCATGAAATGGTGTTTGGGCTTCAAGTGTCTGTCAGGGTAGAGCTCTAAAAAAAGACAATGGTGTTCCTGAATCAGAGATGCCAAAAAGATTACTGCTCCTTGTGTCAATTCAGGAGAAAATATCAACTCCATACAGCTAAGTAATGAAAGGAGCAATTCCCAGTGTCTGTTTCCCTCTGGAACCAAATCCCCTATCATGAGGGGCAGCAGTCTCAGTAGACACCATGTCTGTGTAGCTGTTTGCCTACGGGCCCCATCAGGATGTTTTTAAGTCCTGGGGATTGATGGCAGATGGCTTGATATGGACATCACAAAACCCCTAATCAAAGCTGGTCAGTCTATAGTTGAGCTGCTCCAGGGCCATGACTATTTGCTCAATTAAAGAATTAAGCACAAGCTTCATTTCATAACCACCAACCCCCTCAAGGATGTCGTGCATCAGGACATCAGGAGTTACGTTGTCAGTCACATGGTAGAACTGCAGCTTGTTACGGGAACACTCTCTTTTAACACTTTGAGTGCCACGGCCCTTGGGCAAAAGGTTGCTTGCTGTGCCACATAGGCCGCAATGCATTTTAAAACAGTCATATAATTTCTTTAATAATTACTATGTAAACACTGAACACGCACAAATAACGATGAGACTCTCTTCTATCACCTGCAAAAAAAAGTTTATTGATCCCATTTTCCGTTCTTTAGTTATGAGCCGGAGAAGATAGCTTGATTGAAGCAAAAACAGCCCTTTTTTTCTACGAGCTGAGATAATGAGCCTTTTGTGAAATTAAACATTTCAAGCACATCACTGACTCTGAAGCTAATTTTCTGATGTCTGGGTCTGTCTGGGTGAAGTGTATGCTGCTCTGCGTGCTCCCCCCCCCCCCCCCCCCCCCCTCAACTGCACACGCCTCCTGGGTGTGTCTGTTGGCTCTCAGTCTCAGTCTCTGCTGAGTTTGCTGCGCACACACAGTGAATGGTGCGCGACATCAAGCTTTTTGGTTCCGCGTGTGTTTGTCACGGGCTCGCATGCTTCCAGTTCGGAATAATAAGGCTGATTATGCGAATGTGCTGTGGCAGCGTACACGGAGGTGCGAGTTGTGACAGCGGATGCAGCTGCTGCAGGGCACAGCTGGCGTTTGGCTTCATGCATGTCGATGCATACGGACGGATGCGATGCGATTTCCTCCTTTTCCCCAGTGACTTCTTCTGTGTTTGGCTCCTTTTTCTCTGATCAGGAGAGTGCTGTCGCCACCTAATGGGTTTGTAAAATAGGTTATCGACCTCCAATAGCTACAATATTGTTAGAGGCGACGTAAGAAGCTTAGATCGGCACCCCCCCGTCAAAAAAACAATTTGGAGTTACTGACGCCATTTGGCGTCGCTGGCACTCTACGGTAAATTTCTAATGACGCCATATGGCGTCGCTGGCACTCAATGTGTTAATGCCAGTTTCAGTTGGGTTGTTTAGAAGGGAGTCTGACTCATAGTTCACCTTATCACGCAGTGATGAAGGGTCTTCAACAGTCTGCACCCTCAACACCTCTCTGTGTACCCGACAAATTCGACACACACTCTTGGCTGCAAAACTTTCTGTGTAACCAAGGATGCTGTTAAGTCCAAGGTTATTGCCACAGACCTGTGCCACTCCAACCTTTACAGTGCCTTTGAAATGTGTGGCTTCAATCTGAATACCATTCTGTTCCAAGTCCCTAATCTCATTCACAATTGGCTCTAGGACAGCATTCATTCCATGTGTTTTCACATCATCAGTCTTGTACACAGCCAGCAAGAAGTGAGACTTTAGGCTTGACATATACTCTGGTGGCAAGCATTTAATGGTGAAATAGATGAAACCAAGCTTGTGCATTGAGGTTTTAGAACCAAGCGGGTTGACCATCTGACAGTCATCAGCATACACCGTCACTGGAATAGAGAACTCTTCAGAAAAAGGCGATTTGTTCGAAAGAGTGTGCCATCTCTAAGATCCTCAAGGGCTGTAGTTTCACACTTTCGCCACTCTAAGATTTTCTCCATTGTTCCTGGACTTTCCAAGATAAGCTTCAGCATTGGTTTCAGGGGAACATACTGGAAGGTGTCCCGAACTGCCACTTGCTTCACAGTCCCTCTCTCTCGATCAGTTTGTTGTGTATAGGAAATGCCAGGGAGAGGTACTGCCTCCGGCTGTACAAAGTATCCAGACTGGGCGAAATACTTAATTTGCCTGTATTCTGATTCAAAGCCCTGGAATGGTTCAGCCGCTAATGCAAACTGCTCTATCAGTTCCTCTGCTCTTGGAGTCTCAGAGTCTCTTAAAAACGAGACAGTTCTTCTCTTCAGACTACCAACTATATCTTTGATTAGACTAGATGTGTGTTCAACAACATCCCTAATCCCACTGAATGTCTGTGAGGATTTGGCCTTCAGCCTAGCTAAGAAGAGTGCAACTCTGTCTTTTATGCTGTCGTCCTCTAACTCATCCTATTCCTCCACTGAAGTCTCACTGCATTCCACCTCATCACCTACTACATTGCATTGTGGATCTGGAGAAATGGACACATCAAAAAGTTGAGCTGAAGAACCTTCTTCTTCTGTTCCAGCATCAAACTCAATAGCGTGCCCCTGTAGGTGTCTCCTAAACAATCTCTGGTTATCAAATGAACGATGGCACCCAACTTGAGCACACTGGAAATAAGTCGACGTGGAGAATACATTATGCATCACTCTCAGATGGGGAAAAAATTGTCTCATGTCAGGGCCTAAAGACCTTCTACATTTGAAACACACGTAACACATTTTGTCTAGACCTCAAGCTACTTTTTTAGGTGCCGTTGAAATTTCAGCCGTGGCCCAAGGAGAGGTATCAGGGAGGTTAAGCTGTCTCCATCCAGGAGAAAGAAGAAGCACTCTGTGTCAATCCGCTGCTCTGCAAAATATAACATGGCATTTATTTATCCCAATACTTTTTTTCTCCATTGAAACTGTATAAAGCTAGCTACCCATTAGAGAGCGTGGTGCAGGTTAAAACATTTGATGAATTAACATTTTGGGCTTATGATTAGTACGAGAACAACCCCCAAATCGCTGCCATAGCTGCACCACTGGATGAATTATTTTTTCCCACCAATCCCACCGGTAGGTGCCATGGTATACATGAGAATGGTGCGGCCACCCACTTACCGTCACGTCGGCCCACTTCTCATGTAACTTCATTCCAACTCATCCAGCTCACTGCGCATTTCAACGCATCGAAGCAGCAAGGCTGGGTAGTGAGAGCTCTCGTAGCGCTCGTGAGCTGGATGATGGAAGTAAAGTTACATGAGAAGTGGGCGAACGTGACATAGTCACGGGGATGGTAAGTGGGTAGCCGCACCATCATACCATGCCACCGGTAGGTAGGATGGGTGGTTTTAAAGAAAAGTCATTTTTAGGAGAAAAAATAGTTCAACCAGAGGCGTTGCTATGGCAGCGATATGGCACTAGAGTGAGAGCTCGAAGCTCGAAACGAAGTAAAACAAACAAAACAAAAAGCCCCCCAGGTCAGAAATATGGAGAAAAGGGTAGCATTCTAAATAGCCATTCTCCTCTTGTGACATCGCTTGCTGCTGTACGTTCTGCTGAGGCTGACATCACAGGAAGCAGTTCCATTTCAGAAACAGTGGCCAGCTGCTTTACAAAAATGAGTCTAGATGCAGCTATGTGATTTTTCCTTCTGAAAACACCATTGCTACTCCTCCCACATATTTATGCAATGTGGTCTCCAACCTGCGCCATGCGCTTTAAGAATCAGAATGAGAATTATTTTATTTGACAAGGTATGTCACAGGAAGAACTGTGACAAACCAAAAGCTAGCATCATACATGGTGTGGATGTTGAAATCGTAGAGACATACAAATATCTAGGAACAGTGTTTGACTCTCAACTCAAGTTTGAGGCGAACACAGAGGTCCCTATCGTTGCATCGGCGCTGTTTCTAGGCCGAACGCCTGGCGCAGCTCAAATCAGTGGGCGTGGACCAGCGCACTTGATATCGTCGTGCTGGCGCTAGACGCAGCCTCAACCATTACAACCACGCCTTTTAAGCGTAAAATTATGCACCGTCATGCTCATTGGATAACTGCAATAAACGAATCGCACGCTTGCCTTTTTAGCTCCAATTCCAGTGATCCCGCAAAACCAGAGGAAAGCCAAACGCTCTGCCCCCCCCCCCCCTCCCTTCATCCAGTCTGTCTGTCTGCATTATAGGCCATTATTCCATATTATTATGCTTCTCAAACCAATCTAACTGCAGTTTCAATACTGCAAGCATGTAAATACGCTACACTATAGCAAGATCAAAGTGAAAATAATGTTCTAAATGCATCGGATAGAAAAATATAGCCTATCCCTATATGATGAGATTAATTTTATATTGGTGAAAGTTTGTCCAGAACGATATCGTTTTCTCTCCCCTGCTACAGGTAGAATGATGCACATAAATATACCCTACATTATGTAAAGTCATTGCATAAATGTGTTTTTATTGTAAAACTAAATGTGAAGTAGGGCCAAGTTATTGGAGCGGACATCACAGTATAGCACATGACAGTAGAAGGCGTTCCGCAGCGCGTTCCGCTGTCACTTATCTAAATCACGTTAAATCCACACAGGGTATATATAGGCTCAAGAGGACATATATGTTTCACATAGGGTGGTGTTTCATTTCGATGTTTTATTTGGTCCAATATTGAAATGTTCTACAATTGCAGGTTGTCTTACCATTACACATTATTTTAGATCTACCTTTTATATCTATTTCGGCTCATTTGGTTGCTATTTAGTAGCGAAATGGAGGACCCAATTGCATGCTGGGACAGGGACATTCACAGGCAGTAAACTTACAACTGCTATTTCCTATGGGAAGCTGGGTGCTGCTATGTGTTGTGTCTGTCTGAGCGAGGGAGTCAGAGAGAGAGAGAGAAGGGTGAGGCAGAAGAGCACTGGCGCACTGAATAGGCCTGGTTTCAGAGAGAGACAGAGAAGGGTGACAGGGGAGAGGCAGAAGAGCACTCCTTGACTGAATAGGCCTGCTTTTCAAAGGCGCAAAGCGCTAAATGTAGGCCAGGTGCGAAGATAGCAGTACGCCGGTAGTTAGCGCCGACACGCCCACTTTGGCCCATTCTGGGACTGCGCCACGCCCATTCGGCCTAAAGCGCATTTGGCAGCCTAAAGCCATATTGATATCATCCCAAAACAGGCGCAAGGCACGTTTTTTTGCGTTTAAGGCCCGTTTTAGCGCCGAAGGCTTGTGGGAGAATAGGGCCCAGAGTCTATTGTCAAGCGTGGTCAGCAAATAATCCACCTAATGCGGAAGCTCAGTTCCTTTAATGTCTGTGACACCATTCTTTGTAATTTTTATCAATCTTTTATTGAAAGTCTTTTAACTTTTTCATTTATTTGCTGGTTCAACGTGTTGTCTGTGAAGGACAGGAATAGCCTAAACGCTATAGTCAAGGTCTGCTCCAGGATTATTGGAGTCCAGCAGAATAACCTGTGCTCCATCTGGGAGAAACGTGTGGTACAGAAGGCAAAAAAGATCATAAGACAATCTAGCCACATTTTGTCCAGTGAATTTGCTCTGATGCCCTCAGGCCGGCGCTACTATGCGCCCCCTAGGAGAACGAACCGGTACTTTCGTCTTTCTTTCCTTCTGCTGTCAGGCTGTTAAACACAGACAGTAGTCATTTTAAGTGAATGCCTTCACTCATACAGTATGAGTGCACAACAGGCTGTACGTATCCTGTCTGTGACGAACAGGTTAGGCTTGCTCATACATATATATATATATATTTTATTTCTTATACATGTTCTCATGTCTTTACATATAGAAATATATGTATACTTTTTATTTCTTGTTCATGTTTATATGAGTCTGATCTGTTATCTCTGACATTATTTGTTTCTTTATTTGTTTGTTTATGTCATGTCATGCTGTTACGTTACGTCCTGTCATGTCTGAAGTTTGTAGCTCACTGTGAGCTTTGAAGGTATTGGGTAGGCTGTGAAACTGAATTGCCCTTCTGGGATTAATAAAAGTTGTCTGATGTCTGATGTCTGATGTCTGTTTTCACATACTAGGAATTTGTCTTGGTGTGGTTGGTGCTCATGTAACATTTAATATTTCATTAATGTACCTGTTTCAAAGGGATAGCTGTGATTATTTGATGTGGGGTTGTATGAGGTACCTGCCAACAGTCAGTGTACTACATGCAGTAGAATGCAGCTGGTGTGGTCCCTTTGGAGAAATGGAGACTGGCTACATCAGGCAAGTAGAGCTGTCTGCTGAGTGTGAACGGGGTCATGAGAAAAAATGAATGAAAAGAAGAAGAACTCAGCAGACAGCTCTACTTGCCTGATGCGGCCGGTCTCCATTTCTCCAAACAGGGACCGCACCGGCTACATTCTACTGAATGTAGTACACTGACTGCAGGCAAGTACCTCATACAACCCCACATAAAAAATCGGAACTATCCCTAAAAAAATAGATTACAAACCTTCAAAAGCAGGGATCCACTCAGCCAGATTCCACTCCTGGAGTTTCTCGTTTACAAACGCGTCCATCTTTTGGAAAAGAGCAGAAACATATTTAGTGGAACGTATGATTGTGTGTGCACTTTGGAAGCCCATAGCTGACTCAATTCAAATGATAATTTAAACTTGAAAATGGTAATGTAATTCCTCAATAACATTATCATTTTCAACACCATGTGTGTGTTATTTCAGTAAAAATTAAAATTAAAATGGAATAATCCAATTTTCATTTTCATTTTCATATACTTGTAAGGGCTTTCTATGACTATATAAGAATTAAAATGACAAGCTGTTTGACATTTAATTTTCAAGGTCCATAGCCCGCTACAGTGGACTATATTAAAATGGTAATTTAAATTTGGTAATGAAAATGCAATCCGAAAAATGCAGCCTAATTTTCCATCTCTGCAAGCATTATTTAAGTCACAATTCAAATTAAAATGCATTTTTGTAGAAAATGTCAAATGATATACTGTTTACTGTTTACTGTTTATACTGTTTATACTGTTTATTCCATGCTATGTTGTGTTTTATTCTGCTTATTTTACTACTGCACTACTACTGTGTATTTATTTTAGGCTATGTGTGTTTTGTGAACGAGCAACTGTGACTTGTCCCAATTTCCCCCCGGGGATTATTAAGTCTTTCTGATTCTGATTCTGATTCTGATTCTGATCATTTAAATGGTATTTGACATTTCATTTTAATTTAGTCATACTGCTTTTCAATGGACTATAACTTGTAATTTAAATGTGGAAATGTAAATGCAATCCAAAAAATCCAGCCTAATTTTCCATCACTGCAAGCATTATTTAAGTCACAATTCAAATGAAAATGCATTTGTATTTGACATTACATGTTTGACATTCGACATTACATTATCAAAGACTGAACATGCTTTGCAATGTACTCTATTCAAATGAAAAACAGCAAAACAGCGCCTCCCGTGTATGCTTACGGGGCTCCCTGTTCACTTCGTGCGCTACCACTGACAAAACTCAATTGGAAATGGCAATCTGTCAGGCCGCTCGTCAAGGCGGGCCTTCACTTAGGAGGCTGTCACTCATTGGCTACTTTCAGGCTGCCCCAGTTGACCGCGGAAGTAAACAGACCCAGAGGTTTGTAGTTACAACATAAGCTGGGGAACAATAGTCTGTTAAGGGGGGGAAGAAAGAGGAAGAGAAGGGGGAAGAAGGGGGGGAAGAAAAAAGAGCAAAAAAGGGAAAAAGGAGAGAAAAAGGAAAGAAAGGGGGTTTGTATGGCCTAATCCTCCATCACCAAAGTTTTTAAATGTTTTACATTATTTAAAAAACCTCATACTTCTATTTCTATATACATTTACATGAGAGAACAGTTGATCCAAAGGTTCCTGGTTCCTGGCAGAAGTTGAGGTGTTCATAATAGACTGAAAATTTTATTTTTTAATCTTGGAAATCACATTTGTTTACACATTACTGATTATATTAGTATTATGTTTCTTTTCTTTTGATCATGACTACATTGATTAATTATTATTGTAATACGATTTATGTGTTAAATACATGAAACATTAAATAAAAATTGTTGGAAAAATATTAGTGGTGTATTATATATTAATTATATAGTGAATATTTTTATTTAAGTTGTATTATGTATTTAGCAGACACTTATCCACAACACACAAAAACAAGGAGAGAAGCATACATTTTTGTTGTGACCAAATTGTACAATCAAACTTTATTTGCATGAAACATTGAATGGACTCCCTCCATTCAACAGAACTATAAACAACATAAAATATGGAGCAACTAGCTCACCACACACGTAAGGTCAGATCACAGTATATGCAGTGTTTATAAATCTCAGAAGTTATAATATCGGTTTGTTTTTATCATGGCTATTTAAAAGTAATAATCACAGACTGTAAGGTGATGCTGTATAGCTTCTTCTGTACCACAGCACCATCTGCTGGCTTCAGAAAAGCAAGACCTTTTTCATTGGCATAAATATTTTGTTGTTTTTCCAGGAGCCAGTGGAAACGCACTGAATTTCCAGCTGTACCTCCTGGAAGGCCTGAAGAGGTGGAACCAGGATCGGGGGGCTGCGGCGGTGTCTCCTGCATAACTACTGATAATGGGGCCAATATTGGGGCAGCCATCAGACAGTTAAAATGGCTGTGGTTAAAATGTTTTGGTCACAACCTGAACATTGCCATAAACAACACACTTCAGCAGCAGAAGGCCATCACTGATCAGGCAATCAACACTGCTTTTTCCCACAGCTGGTTAGGAAGACGTGAGCTGCACAAAGCACAAGAGGAGCTGAAACTCCTTCAGCACTCCTTGAACACTGTAAATAAAAGTGTGGGCCGTTCTCCTATGTCACGTGCATGTTTGCATGTTGCACAAAAATCGTATATACGGAAGATGAACACTCCAACTAGTACAAAAAAAACTTAGTACAACAAAAACTTTAACTGCCGATTTTTTACATTTGTTGTCTGCGCAGCCCACCACACAACAGCTTTTAGCTATGTTTAATTCAAGGAAAATGACGCTGGTGTGTGGAAATGAACGGAGCTTTTCCCCCGTGATGGGCGTGGCCTATTTCGTGCAGTGTCTCTATGGGGCCAATATTGGAGCAGCCATCGGACAGTTAAAATGGCTGTGGGGACCCAAGAAAGTACAGTGTCGAATGTTGTGCAATTCGACCAATCAGAACATGGCTTTCACCTATCTCGAAAACCGTTCGTCCGATCAACTTCAAACTTGGTTTGATACAACTATCATGATTTTTTTGTCTTTTGCTGCTTTAGTCTTTTGTCCTCCAGCCACTGCTCCTTCGTAACAGCCTCTACAGAGGGGCAGTATATATACCCCTTGTATTGGCTGTGTCCAGTCGTGGTTGTCCTAAACTGCCCGCATTTGTGGGACGTGTTGTGCACTACATGGCGGGTCTGTTGACGGAGTGGAGGACGAGCAGGAGGGGCAGACATGGCCTGTGGAATGCAAAACACGAAAGGCCCCTGTGAAGTCGCTGGAGCCAGCATCACCAGCTGAGGTACCGGGGGTGGAGCAGGGCAGAGCTGCCGCTGTGGACGCGGCCTCACAGCTGCTGGTGTCGCAGCTGCGGGCGAGATCTTTCTCTTCACCTGGCCCACAGTGCTGCCGGGCAGGTGGTGCTGGTGAGCCGGGCCTGGTAGGGCGGGTGCAGACTGGGGGCGCACATCAGCAGGGAGGAGAGTGTCAGGGAAGAGCTGCTGTTGTGGAGGCGGCATCGCAGCCGCTGGTGTCGCAGCTGCAGGCAACATCCTCCTCCTAACCTGCGCCTGGCCCACAGTGCTGCCGGGCAGGTGGTACTGGTGAGCCGGGCCTGGTGGGGGGGGTGCAGACGGGGGGCGCACATTAGCAGGGAGGAGAGTGTCCCCCGCTGCAGACAAGCGGCTGGGCAGCTTCAGCCCCTGCATCACCACCACATTTTCCTGCATCTTCACCCTCTTGTTGTGCCACTGCACCAGGGTGGTGTGGCTCACGTCCACCAGCTGCATGGTGGTCTGCTGCATGACAGGCCCATTGGACAGAATGCGGTCCCTGATCTTCCTGTAGTCCTTCAGGATGAGATCCCATCTGGACACTGTGCCAGTCCCCCTCTTCTTGGGACTGCGGTGGATGGCACAGAGCCTGATGAAGACCTTCTCCATCAGGCGGGAGCAATCTGGCCACTGGGCAAGCGGGGCAGTTGTGGTGAGTGCGTGCCTCTTCACACTGTCCACCCCTGGAGTGAACTCCTGCTTCTTTTTAGGAGACCTGAACCTCCCCGTGTTCAGGTTGGTCTGGTGTCTGGCAGCAAAGACCACCCTCTGCTTGTCATAGGCCAGCAGGTTCTGCCACAGAGCAACAATGTTGCTCACCTAAGCAGAGAGAGAACACAACAACACATGAGAAAACAAAAACATGTGCACATGTGAACATGTATGACAGGGCACAGAGTGAAAGTAGCAATACAATAAATGTTCCTGACCTGCTGGTTGGTGATGACCAGAGAGGGCTGGTTCCTCAGCTCCACCAGAACCTCTGCCAAGCTGTCCACTCTTTCTATGCCTGGCATGCAAGACTCATCCATAGCCTGAAAAAACAAACAGAGATGAACAACAAAATTTAAGGACAGTGAAGTTGGACAAAACGCAGAGTGATTTTATTTCTTTACACATAATTATGTATTTATATACCCCGGACTCTTCAGGAGATGTTGAGGACGCAGCAGGCTGGGAGGACGCAGCAGCAGGCTGGGAGGAGGAGGCAGCAGGCTGGAAGAAGGCAGCAGCAGGCTGGGAGGATGCAACAGCAGGCTGGGAGGACACAGCAGCAGGCTGGGAGGAGGAGGCAGCAGGCTGGAAGAAGGCAGCAGCATGCTGGGAGGATGCAACAGCAGGCTGGGAGGACACAGCAGCAGGCTGGGAGGAGGAGGCAGCAGGCTGGGAGGACACAGCAGCAGGCTGGGAGGAGGAGGCAGCAGGCTGGGAGGACACAGCAGCAGGCTGGGAGGAGGAGGCAGCAGGCTGGGAGGAGGAGGCAGCAGGCTGGAAGAAGGCAGCAGCAGGCTGGGAGGACACAGCAGCAGGCTGGGAGGACACAGCAGCAGGCTGGGAGGACACAGCAGCAGGCTGGGAGGAGGAGGCAGCAGGCTGGGAGGAGGAGGCAGCAGGCTGGGAGGACACAGCAGCAGGCTGGGAGGACACAGCAGCAGGCTGGGAGGAGGAGGCAGCAGGCTGGGAGGAGGAGGCAGCAGGCTGGAAGAAGGCAGCAGCAGGCTGGGAGGACACAGCAGCAGGCTGGGAGGAGGAGGCAGCAGGCTGGGAGGAGGAGGCAGCAGGCTGGAAGAAGGCAGCAGCAGGCTGGGAGGACACAGCAGCAGGCTGGGAGGAGGCGGCAGCAGGCTGGGAGGAGGAGGCAGCAGGCTGGGAGGACACAGCAGCAGGCTGGGAGGACACAGCAGCAGGCTGGGAGGACACAGCAGCAGGCTGGGAGGAGGAGGCAGCAGGCTGGGAGGAGGAGGCAGCAGGCTGGAAGAAGGCAGCAGCAGGCTGGGAGGACACAGCAGCAGGCTGGGAGGACACAGCAGCAGGCTGGGAGGACACAGCAGCAGGCTGGGAGGAGGAGGCAGCAGGCTGGGAGGAGGAGGCAGCAGGCTGGGAGGACACAGCAGCAGGCTGGGAGGACACAGCAGCAGGCTGGGAGGACACAGCAGCAGGCTGGGAGGACACAGCAGCAGGCTGGGAGGAGGAGGCAGCAGGCTGGGAGGACACAGCAGCAGGCTGGGAGGACACAGCAGCAGGCTGGGAGGACACAGCAGCAGGCTGGGAGGAGGAGGCAGCAGGCTGGGAGGAGGAGGCAGCAGGCTGGAAGAAGGCAGCAGCAGGCTGGGAGGACACAGCAGCAGGCTGGGAGGAGGAGGCAGCAGGCTGGGAGGAGGAGGCAGCAGGCTGGAAGAAGGCAGCAGCAGGCTGGGAGGAGGAGGCAGCAGGCTGGGAGGAGGAGGCAGCAGGCTGGGAGGACACAGCAGCAGGCTGGGAGGACACAGCAGCAGGCTGGGAGGACACAGCAGCAGGCTGGGAGGAGGAGGCAGCAGGCTGGGAGGAGGAGGCAGCAGGCTGGAAGAAGGCAGCAGCAGGCTGGGAGGACACAGCAGCAGGCTGGGAGGACACAGCAGCAGGCTGGGAGGACACAGCAGCAGGCTGGGAGGAGGAGGCAGCAGGCTGGGAGGAGGAGGCAGCAGGCTGGGAGGACACAGCAGCAGGCTGGGAGGACACAGCAGCAGGCTGGGAGGACACAGCAGCAGGCTGGGAGGAGGAGGCAGCAGGCTGGGAGGAGGAGGCAGCAGGCTGGGAGGAGGAGGCAGCAGGCTGGGAGGACACAGCAGCAGGCTGGGAGGAGGAGGCAGCAGGCTGGGAGGAGGAGGCAGCAGGCTGGAAGAAGGCAGCAGCAGGCTGGGAGGACACAGCAGCAGGCTGGGAGGAGGAGGCAGCAGGCTGGGAGGAGGAGGCAGCAGGCTGGAAGAAGGCAGCAGCAGGCTGGGAGGACACAGCAGCAGGCTGGGAGGAGGAGGCAGCAGGCTGGGAGGAGGACACAGCAGCAGGCTGGGAGGACACAGCAGCAGGCTGGGAGGACACAGCAGCAGGCTGGGAGGAGGAGGCAGCAGGCTGGGAGGAGGAGGCAGCAGGCTGGAAGAAGGCAGCAGCAGGCTGGGAGGACACAGCAGCAGGCTGGGAGGAGGAGGCAGCAGGCTGGGAGGAGGAGGCAGCAGGCTGGAAGAAGGCAGCAGCAGGCTGGGAGGACACAGCAGCAGGCTGGGAGGAGGAGGCAGCAGGCTGGGAGGACACAGCAGCAGGCTGGGAGGAGGAGGCAGCAGGCTGGAAGAAGGCAGCAGCAGGCTGGGAGGACACAGCAGCAGGCTGGGAGGACACAGCAGCAGGCTGGGAGGACGCAGCAGCAGGCTGGGAGAAGGCAGCAGCAGGCTGGGAGGACACAGCAGCAGGCTGGGAGAAGGCAGCAGCAGGCTGGAAGGAGGCAGCAGCAGGCTGGGAGGACACAGCAGCAGGCTGGAAGGAGGCAGGGAGGCTTGGGCCATCAAGAATACCTGACACAGTGAGATCAAGCATTTGATCTTCCTCAAAACCCTCGTCCTCTTCTTCCTCGCCCCCAGTCACATCCTCCAGCATGTCCTCCGTCTCGTCAGGGGTGACCTTCAGGGGCTGTCCTGTCTGACTCAGGAGGTAGTCCACACCAAGCAGCTCACCTATGAAAAAGAACAGACACACACGTTACTAGTTGTATTCAAAGCATTCTATATAGACACCGTTTCATTTTAATATCAGAAGTCTGTATCATGTTATGAGCAACTCAGTGTATGGTTTGCTTTGGCAATGGGAATGGTAAAAATAAAGCCTTGTTGAACTTAAGTTGGAAGCAGGGGCGGTTTTAGCATCAGAGCTTTGGCTCAGCCCACCCAAAGGTCATGGACCACTGAACCCCTAGGGGGGTCCGGGGGCATGCCCCCCCGTAAGAAAATTTTGTGCAGTTTCAAGTAAAAATGGATCAAACTGGTGCACTTTAAGATCAAAATTAAGAGACTAGATCTATGAAGAACTACACACATCAATATCTTCTTTACCACTCTGTGGTTTTCCAGCGATGAAAAAATAATTGTTTCCCTATATATACTATATATATTCTGCATACAAGTTACTATATGGTAGAATTATGCTTGCATAAATAATACCAAAATCACTTCAGGGGAGTTTCAAGTAAAGTAACATTTTGCTTTGTAGGCAAAACAAAAAAGAACAAAAGTAAAATTAAATCAAAAGGGAACTTCCTAACTTATTGGCTGGAATAATATTCCGACAAGATAATAATATACTGTAAGCAATAAAGCAGGAGTTTGCAGTCAACTAGTTGAAATTAATATGTGGCAGTATTTGTGGGGGTCAAAATCTATGTAGGGTATACCACCACAAATAGATCAGTGTATGGGAAACACCGACTATTAAATTGTGTGACACCAATAAATCTGAGAAAATGTACTTTAATTTTGAACGGTGGCATTACAAATGGTATTATGAAATTATTGTGGGAAAAAATAAGAATGCCACTTTTTTGAACTTTAAGCAGAAAATTAAAAAATAGTTTTAAAGCAAAAATAATTAATAAATAAAGATCATTTTAACATTGGCTCAACCAGCCCATCTTACTGACCACCAGGGGTCCTGGTCCTTAATCCCTTTTTATTACTACCATGCCACTGGTACTGTACACAAACAAGGCTGTTTAAATATCTGCCTTGCACTCCCTTAGAGGGAAATAACAAGCCTGTAAGAACTTTTATTGAGATACTGAACTAACATCACAGCAAGACATAAGTGATGGCATGCACGCATGTTAAGCTATCATCATCATCACATCAGACAGGCTGTGTAAAGCAGCCACTTGCGATTCTGAAGGGCTTAATTTCATTCGGATAACAAGGGACCCATTTGAAAATATGTTTGTCACTTATGCCCGGTTACATGCTGCCACTCCGACGTGCTGCCACTCCGACGTTCTGCCACTCCGAAATATCGGCACTCCGAAAGGGGGTCTATATTCCCCGTTTTTCACTAACCTCTCCCAACCCCCACGCCAAACCTAACCTCCCCCTATGCCTAAACCTAACCTCCCCCAGACCCTAACCCAAAACCTAACCTCTCCCACCCCCACGCCTAAACCTAAGGTCGGCATTGCGGCTTCTAAGGTGAACGACCGCCAGTCCGAATGATGGAAGTTAACGTTCGGAGTGGCAGCATGTCGGAAAGGCAAAGGAACCCCCTTATGCCCATATGTTTCTCAAAAAACATTGCATCCATTTACACCCGCTTTACTGCGAGCTAGCATGACATGGCTGGCTGGAGCCATGGTAGCCTACCTACCTTCCTCCAGTCCACCTGTTTGTCTGGCAGGCACAGCGACAAGTTATTTTGTTTAGCCTACGAAACAACGTTACGCGCTAACTTGTATATCAATATGCGCTAATTAAGTAACTACTAACGACTCTGACTGCTCAATGCTCACCTCACAGTTTCATTGATCATGAGTGGGGAGAACGATTGTGTGGACTGTGGAGGACCACTTCGCTGCTGTAGCCTACTGTGTGTGTGACCTGTGTGAAGTGATGTGGGATTAGGCAGATAGATGGAGGAGGGAGCGCCTGCGCAGCCGCGGTTCTAGAAACTTTTCGGGTGGGCTGAACCCCCCTAAATTTTTGTCTCAGCCCACCCTAAGAACATAGAGGGGGGGGGAACATGCACACAGCGCAGTGTAGTCAGAAACTGCTACTAATGACCACCATGGATTTGGAGAGAAAAAAAAAAAAAATGTTTTTTTGCCTCTATTTTTTTGGGTGGGCTGAGCCTAGAACCGCCCCTGGTTGGAAGACTGTAAACCCACAAACCAAAAGTATTATATAGCCAGATATCAATAGACATACCAGTGTATTTGGCAGGTGGCCTGAAGTTTGGCACAGCGGTACTTCGTGAGTATGACGCGCCCCTTGGTGGTGGTGCCTACTTCGGTGTAAAGTGGAACACCTGGCACATCCTGGATGCAGCTGACGTGGCGTTTCTGCACACGCCAGATGTGCTCAGTGCGCGCCTGGTCCAGCAGCGGCACCCCCATGAGGTCTCTCCCTCTTGGCCCCCCGAGTTCCCTAAGGAGCTGCTCGATGAGGCCAATGGTGGCCTCCTCGCCGCGCGTCCTCCTGCGGCAGTAGAGGCTCAGCTCCTTCTTGGTGATTCTCCTGTCCACCAGGAGATCAGTGAGGGCTGGCACACCCTCCTGTCTGAGCTGCTCTCTCTTTGCCTGCCGCAAAAGAGTGAGGTCCCCTGCATCCCACTCAAAAATGCAGGCAGACAGGCAGCCCATGAAGGTGGGGTAGAGGGAATGAGCATCTGTAGTGCAGCAGACAGCCAGCCTCCTCATAAAATGCCAGATGTCCAGCCGTATGTGGAGGTCTGGCCACTCTGCAAACCTAGTCTGCAGCTTGCTCATCCCCTCATTGATGCAGCAGCCACTGTCTACATAGAGCAGCACTGGGGGTGGAACAGCTGCCTGGCGGTACCGCTCCATCACGCCAGACACCATCCTGTCCAATCCAGGCCCCTCCTGCACCGTTAGGACACTGGTCACAATCTGACCGACCTCATTACTGATGGAGGTCACCCAGAGAGCTGTCCCCCTGCCATGGCCAGCCAGCTTCTTTGTGATCTGGAATTTAACAACAGTCATGTTTAAAATGATGCATATTTTACACATTTTCTATAGCCGTAAGTGTATTTAGATTTATTACACAGCACACATTTATAATAACTGCATAATTATGTAATATTATCACTGACAACAATGTTAATGTGTATATGAGAGTAATATATTACGTACATGGAAATCTATTAGTCAGATTATTTATTACCTTTTTGGTTGAGTCCATCTTTAAGATGGAACCAAATGTGGAGGTGATGCTGGCCTTTATGTGGTCCAGTCTGGAGAGGATGTCCCTGCCGTACACTGAGAGCAGCCAGCGACTGGTGGGGACGTCGATGGGCTCCGGGGGCTCCTGGCAGACCACTGGGTAGAGGCTGGGCCGATCCACGAAGTCAGCACACTCCCCCAGATAGTGTGCCAGCCGGTTCAGCCACTCCTCCCCGTGGTTCTCCCTGACCTGCTTCACCAGTCGTGTTGGACTGTTCCCGAGAGTCCGCTCCCGAAGCAGCCGGATGACACGGATGTCACAAGCATACCTGAAATGCACATTGTTGCAGTGATTAGTTACATGTTCATTGGAGAGTAATTTCAGTGGTTTAAGTCTTCACAATCACCATCTTTTCAAAACTGCTTTACTCACTTTTGGGTCAGGATCAGCCGGAACAAGTTCTGGTGCGGCAGGTCCAGCTGGTCCCGGACAGTCTGGCTGGTGGACAGATAGTTCCGAGAACACACAGTGCACCTGAGTGTCTCTGTCACCATCAGATAATAACTGGAGCAAAAAGGGAAATATTCATACTTTATTAAATAGGAAATCACAGAAAGTGTGGACCAAAGCAGCTCAAAAGGCAAAAGTATTCAAAGTGAAAAAAGGTGGAGCTACTTGGAGTTTTTAAGGCAATATTTAATACGAAGTAATATATCTGTGTACAAGCAGTTACAAATCAGAATATATCTTCAATGTTACTACGGGCAAACAAAACTCAACGCGTTTTAACCATGCAGGTCTTCCTCAGGCAATGCTAACATTGCATGAGGAAGTTGAAACGCGTTGCGTTTTGTTTGCCCGTAGTAACATTGAAGATATATTCTGATTTGTAACTGCTTGTACACAGATATATTACTTCGTATTAAATATTGCCTTAAAGGAGGTACGGTGGTGCAGTGGTAAGCACTATCGCCTCACAGCTCGAAGGTCGTGGGTTCGATTCCCACCTGGGCCGATGTGAACACTGAAGGAATGCGTGCCCGTCCGCATGTCCTCGAGTGCCCACCACCCGGGTGGGCTCGGCAAAATGGCCTTTCTGTGTGGAGTTTGCATGTTCTCCCCGTGCCTCCCGGGGGTCTCCTTCATATAGGAACCCCCTTCACAAAAACATGCAACATCCTGGTTGCTTATATGGTTCCTCCTCTGATCGTTAAGGGCGCCTGTTCAGAGGGAGGGGAACTGGTTGGAATAGCGTGAACCTCCCACGTGCTATGTCCTACCGGTGAAGCTTCCTCGGGCAGGTGAAAAGAAGCGGCTGACTTGACTGCCCATGTCTCGGAGGATGCATGGAATCAGTCTCGGCTCTCCCCAGATCGGCAGAGGATGGAGTAGCAACCAGGATTGAGTAATTCAAATGAGCACTAAAACGGGGGATAAAAATGGGATAAAAAAATCGGGGGGAAAAAATTATTAAAAAAAATATATATATTGCCTTAAAAACTACTTTATTAAATAAACATTAAAAAGCGAACACCAGTTTTTTTTCACTACATCAGGTAATACCTGTCAATGTCCAGGACCCTCCGAGCCCTCTTGTGGACACCATAGCCCGTCAGCTGCTTCCCACAAGCTGGGCAGGACACCCTCACCTTCCACAGGTGGTAAGGCATCCACACCATCAGCCGATGGGTAAAGAAACGGTCAGGTGTCGGCAGCTGGTGGTAGATGAGGGCTGGAACAGGGGGCTCATACCAGAGCTTCAGATCTGGCCGCAGTTTGCCGGAGTGAAAGAGCGTGCTAGAAATCCACCTCTGGTCCTGCACAGGGATGTTCTTGCTCATCTCACCCGGCAACCAGAATGGAGCTGTAGCCACAGCAGTGGCTGGCTGATGAATGGAAGACGATAACAACAAAAAATAATTAGTTTACTGCATAAATAATGGCTACACTAAAGATGACTTACAACAGAGCCAGACCAGTGAATAGACGCTGTACTCACAGAGGCTACTGCCAGGCTGGTGTCTGCAGCAGAGCTGGGGGTCCTCACAGAGGCCATAGAGGGGGTCCTCACAGAGGATGGAGCAGGGCTGGGGATCCTCACAGAGGGTGGAGGAGGAGGAGGAGAAGGCCTGGGGGTCCTCACCGAGGATGGAGGAGGAGAAGGACTGGGGGTCCTCACAACGGATGGAGGAGGAGAAGGGCTGGGGCTCCTCCTAGCCACTAAATTGGGCTTCAGCAAGGCCGAGTGTGACCCACCAAAGCGCGATTTAGTGAACTGAAAGGAGAAACAGAGAGTTAATTTTACAATTCAACACATACAAAATGATTCATACAAAACATTAATTAGTTACTAAGAACATATTCACCATTGACAAACTTGGAGAGAGCCGCAGGAAAGACTGCGGGGCTGCAGTAGTCGCAGCAGGGGCCGAGCCTGAGGCCACGGACTGCCGGGCTGCAGCAGGAGACTGAGTGGCAGGCTGCTAAAACAACACCATTACGACATGTGATGTAACAGACAATGTACATTATGTCTTACAGCAATGTAAGATTAACAATTATGAGATGTAATTTTTTAATAGATCACCTTAACAGCGTGGAATCCACAATTACAGTCCGTGGACGCTCCAAAGAGGGCTCTCTGTCCACGGGCCTGCATGGGGCAGTGCAGAATCTGAAACGATCAGAATTGTTATTTAGCCTGGAGTCACCCAGTGTACAGTCCATTGTCTGGTTGATATTATCTGCACCATCGTATTGCCCATTCATTCATTTCATCAAGTGACCTGCATACTAATGACCGTAATAAGTAATAGGTACATCTTTTGTTGTACTTTACCTTCTGATAGAGTCCAAACCATTTTCCCTGCCTTGGGGCTGGTCTATTGCCAGAAGGCCAATGCCCAGAGCTGGCAAAAGCCCTGAGCCTCTGCATCCACTCCCCGGCTCCCATGCCCTTGTGGCTCTTAGGTTTAGCACTCATCTAAAAGATAACATGGAAATAATAACCATAGTTACAACTATGTATCACAGCATAAACATGAGTGCATACTTATGAGTACGGTCACATAACATAGTTAACCCAACTACACTGATAACATGTTTCTTTTTATTCAGATACAGTAATAACACATATAACGTTACATGCATTGAACAACACACTGACACTGCAGCACACACACAAAGAAAATAAAATAGCATTAGCAATTGCTAACGTAAATTTGCCGTCTACAGTAATGTGCCACTGGTCCAAAAAATGATCAATGACTTTGATGGAAATATTATGTATATGACTGACGTTGCTACGCTCATAGTATTAGGAAAACTTTACGATAACGTTGAGTTAGCTTAAATTAGCGCGACATGCTAACGTTAGATTTGCCGTGTATCGTGAACGTGAACGTGACACTCGCCAACAAAATCGACGAAAATATAACGTAAAGTTATATGAGTATTTATGCAGAAAATAAAACCATTTAACGGGTGCTTACTTTGCCGATCAGTTGTCCGACGATCTACGCGAAGCAGAGATATCCCACCACCAACTACAGAGATATCCCACCACCAACTACACGCGGCGCGGACGGAGAGAGTTTAGCCGGTGTTATGCCGAGAAGGCCTCACGCTCAGATTAGCAAGGAGCGCTGTGATTGGCCGCTGTGATTGGCAGTCCCCCAGCTTCAACCCCGCGACGTGATTGGTCGGGGGGTTTAGCTTTCTAAACTCAGTCTAGAAAGCTAGCGCCATGATAGGACGAGCCAGTGTAGAAAGCCAGCGCCATGATTGGCTGAGTTAAGACAGCCGAACCTGCGAGAGGTAGCAACATCAGATGCTTATATACTTTATATAAAATTGGTGCAATTTGGAGCCAAAAAAAAAAAATTGACACAAAAAAAAACGTTTTTGCACCAATGTTAAACCGAAGTAAATATGTCGGGAGATGTCTTCACGCACAAAGTTTCATGCAGTTTAAGCCATTTTCCTAGGAGTTATAAGCATCTGATGTTGTAACTATTTCATGTAAAAAAGGGTACATTGCTCAGCGCCCCCATCGTTGATTTCGTAACTTCAACGCACCTTCTACTAGATGTAAAATTCGACGAGCTTTCCAATGGCGTCAGTCCCGTGTCTGTAGCTGCTTCCGTTCCCGAGATATGGCCAAAAAACGTAAAAAAAAAACTTCCTAGGAGTTATAAGCATCTGATGTTGTAACTACAAACCTTTGGGTCTGTTTACTTCCGCGGTCAACTGGGGCAGCCTGAAAGTAGCCAATGAGTGACATCCTCCTAAGTGAAGGCCCGCCTTGACGAGCGGCCTGACAGATTGCCATTTCCAATTGAGTTTTGTCAGTGATAGCGCACGAAGTGAACATGCAATACACGGGAGGCGCTGTTTTGCTGTTTTTCATTTGAATAGAGTACATTGCAAAGCATGTTCAGTCTTTGATAATGTAATGTCGAATGTCAAACATGTAATGTCAAATACAAATGCATTTTCATTTGAATTGTGACTTAAATAATGCTTGCAGGGATGGAAAATTAGGCTGGATTTTTTGGATTGCATTTACATTTCCACATTTAAATTACAAGTTTGATATAGTCCATTGAAAAGCAGTATGACTAAATTAAAATGAAATGTCAAATACCATTTAAATTATCATTTGACATTTTCTACAAAAATGCATTTTAATTTGAATTGTGACTCAAATAATGCTTGCAGAGATGGAAAATTAGGCTGCATTTTTCGGATTGCATTTTCATTACCAAATTTAAATTACAATTTTAATATAGTCCATTGTAGAGCGGGCTATGGACTTTGAAAATTAAATGTCAAACAGCTTGTCATTTTAATTCTTATATAGTCATAGAAAGCCCTTACAAGTATATGAAAATGAAAATTAAAATTGGATTATTCCATTTTAATTTTAATTTTTACTGAAATAACACACACGTGTTGAAAATGATAATGTTATTGAGGAATTACATTACCATTTTCAAGTTTAAATTATCATTTGAATTGAGTCAGCTATGGGCTTCCATAGTGCACAAATGGCTTGTTCTATGGGCCTATATCTCAAGAGGCATTTTGATCATAGGCGATTGGGTGGCGAGTACGTTTATTCTGGAAAGAAGAAAGCTTATTGTCAATACCTACGATAGCCATGTCATTCCCTGGATGTCCTAGATCTCTAATTTGTTGTTGTAAAGTGTCATGACAGTTGACAGTTTATATATTTTATATATTTATACCTTTATATATATACACCAACTTCATTTTTTTTTATAGCATTACAGTCAATGAGCATTACCCAATTTCCCCTCGGAGATCAATAAAGTTTTTCTGATTCACACACGGGGGTTCGTGCAAAGAACTTGCATTGTTAAGAACACCTCATAAATCGTTCCATTGCAACATCAGAGCACAGCAAACACGCATGTTGGCCTGCAGGAGAAACCTCTCATTGGCTGTAATCGTTCTGTGCTGTTCTCCCATTGGTCGAGGCGTTTTTTTTCTAGGCCAAAATGTCACCCCTTGCTTCCAATACTCTTTGAGGCCGTAACACTTTTAGCCACCCGACCCGGAAGTAATACACAATGCAAGCTAGCTATCAAACATTTCCACAAATAATATAAACATGTTGCCACACTGTCTTAGCTTTCTAATTTAGTGGGATGGCCTTGACAGACCAGATTAACGTTACTTATTTTTTCCATCATAACTAATGCCTGTGTCGCACCACACGAATTGTAATCAATAGCTCGCTCAACCAATGCTAGCTCACGCCTGATGTAACGTTAGCAGCCAGCTAGCTAGCCAAACACTATATGATTATATGAGACTCTCTCCCCAGAATCAAATATTACTTTGAATCGCTGCGCTCCGTATACAACATAAATGAGATCTGCAACATACAATAACGTAGAGGGTCTGGCGTTGAGACCTTTACAGTCTATGGTTGAGACTAACGCTAGCTGTCTGCCAGTACCGGCGGCTAATAATGCCAGCTCGCGTTAGCTGCCATAGTGGCTAACGTTAGTTAGTTTGCCGTAAACATTCATTCGTTCGTTCATCCATTCATTCTATCAGGTACTTTAGATTATTGAGAACACACGTTTATTTAACGACCTGGTAAACAAGGTAACATTAGCTGACCAGCCCGCTATGGCCAAAGTTAGCAAGCTAACGTTAGTGATGTTCCAACATTATTAGCTGTCATAACATTAACTAACTCACTGTAAACATGCATTCGTTCATCCATCCATTCATTCTACCAGGTATCATTAGATTATTAAGAACACATTATCGTTTACAATAACGACATGGTAGGTAGGTAACGTTAGCTGACCGGCCAGCTATGACCAAAATTAGCAAGCTAACGTTAGTGATGTGCCAACATTATTCTACTCTTAATCTGAACTACGTTAAGGTGAATAATACAGCCAATTTAACAGATAATGCATGATCTTATAGTAATGTCAAAGGATAACTAAAGCCCATGTTCTGACCAGTGTTGGGCACGTATTACTAAAAAAGTAATATATTACATATTACTCGTTACTATTTTCAAAAGTAATATTATTACTTTACTTATTACTCCATGCCAAAAGTAATTTGTTACATACTCGTTATATTACTTTTCCGTTACATTCCACACAAATGGCAATAGGCCTTTTTCACTGCAGCGATTTTGTGTCTAAAAGGCAGGAGGTAACACAGGTGCACCAAGATGTTAATTAGGGCTTCCAACTTCCAGTCTATTTAGGTGTTCCAGTGCTGGAGCCCTAATTAGTTAGTTGGTTGCACCTGTGTATACTCTGTCTTCTAGACACAAATGGCCGTTGTGAAAAAGGCCCATAGCGTTTTTCTCATCAAAATGCAGACTTTGCGGTGCGATTGTGTGAACTAGGTCTATTATGTGCCGTTCCATTTAAACTAATCGCTTTGCCAGAGCACAGCTTCCTACAGAGATGCTTGATGAAGAGCACACCTGGCTCAAAGCGATGACAAGATGCAATCTTTTAAACAGCTTCTGTTTTATAGAATGCAGTATGCACTGCCAATGCAAACTCAATACGTATAGGCTACATCTTTGCGTAACAAGTTTGTGTCACAAATAACGTTAGCTCTGCAACATTAACATTAACCTGACAATAATAACAGCAATGTTTGATGTCCACCAGCTTGTGAGTTTTTACGTTATCTCTGTATTTTAACAGTTTTCTGGTTTCTGTTGTGCTGTCCTCTCGTCTCGTAACGTTAACGTTAGGAAGTTTGAGTTCGTGTTTTTCACAGTGGAAAGAGTGTTAGTAGTCTACCTGTCCTGGACACCGTTTACATTTGACTTTGATGTTCGTGTCACCTTTCTTCCCGACAAAAACAAAGTCATGGGAATATATCCAGCCACGGATTTTCTCAGCAGGGCAGAGAGGGAGGTGTGTGCCTGCCTGTTGGTGCTCTGAATGTGCTCTGCGGTGACGTCACCTTGTTTTGGGAGCGTTAAAGCCATGCTGCTTGTGAGTGAATGCCGACTGCGTGTCGTTTTGCAGCGCAGCGGCATCACAGAATGGACTCAACAAAAGATGTAACGAGTTGTTTTATCTTGAAGTAACGGTAATATTATTACTTATATTCTATAGTAATTTGTTACACTACTCGTTACTTGGAAAAAGTAATATTATTACAGTAACAAGTAACTAGTAACTCGTTACTTCCCAACACTGGTTCTGACGGTCCTTACCGTTTCATTTCATCATCAAAAAGCAAGTCCCAGCACTGCCCAAAAAACAAGTCCCAACACGCACACCCAGATCAGATGCTGCTGTCGGTCCGGTCCGGTCAAAGGCTGCACAATAAAACGCGGGATGCAAGAAACAAAGGGCGGATTCATAAGGCGGGCCATCTCCAGCCCAATAGATGGTGTACTATTTAATCCAATGTTGATCAAGCAGGCCCAAACTCGAACCCAACAGCCTTATACCAACAGTTGGATTATGATATCACTACATTTTGTTTTCTATTATGGGCGGGGCATCTCTAACCCATTAGATGGTATACAATTTTTTATATTTTTAATCCAATGTTCGTTCAAACTGACCCAACCTCTGACCCAATAGCATCAAACCAACAGTTGAATTATGAAATTGACCCAATATTTCCAAGAGTGTATGATCATCATGTTGCTGTCTCAGCCTCTCAGTGCCAGTAGATACCGGTCTTGCATCTGGAAACATTGTTACAGTGCCTTATTGTAGTATTGTTGAGTTTCTAGTGTTCTTAGTGTGATGTTCACCTGGTTTATATGGATTGTGTGTGTTGTATTGGACCCTGTGTCTGTCAAGAAAATGATAATGATGATGGAATGCACAGTGTGCATGCGGTCTTCTCTTTTTCAGAATGCTTCATGATGTCTTATTCAGGAGAGGAGCTGTGTGCTTTGGCTAATGTCATAGATGTCAGGGGCAAACATGATCAAGCAAGGCCTGCTATAGAGAACAGCGAGGAAGGTTTGTGTAAAAGTAGGAATAAGTCAGCTACAGTTTAACACGTTCACTGCCAATGACGTGTTTTTACGTCAAACTAAATCCAACGGTTGACTGCCAATGACGTGTTTTTACGTCAAAAAAATGAAAAAAAAAATTTGACCGTGGGATGTGCATCTAACCCTTTTACATCTCTTATATAATTATTGGAGCCACCGAACATGTACAACCCATTCCACCGACCCACTAAGTGGCGACAGTGCTCTCCCAGACTAGAGGAAGGCAAGCAAAAAGCATGTGTGAGGAAGCCATTCTCATGAAAATGGATGGGGGAAAACGCTTTCGTTTTCGCGCTGATTGCTGGCGGTGCGGGATTGCAAATTTGCATAATAGATTACGGGTGGAACACACTTTGAAACACGCAGCATAAATAAGACCAGAATCGCAAAAGCTTCATCAAAGCTCTCAACACAAACCACAAGAAACGAGCGAGCCGATCCAGACTTGCACAGCGGCCGCCAGCAGACAGGCAGCAGCAGCAGAAGCAGTGAGCCTGGTGACGCGAGGTTACAGCAGCAACAGAAACGAGCTTGTGACATGCCCGCTGCAGCCAAGAAGAACACACACGGAGGGAGGAGTTTGAATGAGAGGGGTGTTTCCTGCTGTTATGGAGGAAATTACTGTTCAAAACTATTGTTTAGATGTCTGACGTCTTACTGATGCCAAAAATGAATGGTTAAAGTGACTGTTCTATCGAATTTCACAAAAAGCCGTTTATCTCAAAATAATTTTTCAGACCTCGGGTCTTGAAAGATGAGCCAGAATCCTCAAAAAAACCCTCTGGCAGAACCTACCTACAGTAAAAAAAAAAACGGCTGGCAGTGAATGTGTTAATGATGGATTCTCTGTAGCCTACTGTGTTAAATCTGTATTTTTCCAAGATGACCATGTTGATTCTGCTTGTTTTGCTGCAACTTATGTAACGAATGAATCTGGAAATGAAGGTAGGTTAGGTGTATGTATCTTTGATCATAAATAACAACTAGCTGTATTCAGTGAGTGTACTAATGTGTTCATCTGTAACTTTCCAATATGCACTAGAATGTCACCAAGTTGATTCGGCTGGTGCTGGTGCAACTGTTGCAGATGAATCTGGAAATGAAGTAGTGATGGGAATTACGGCTCTTTGAAGGGAGCCGGATCTTATGGCTCCGTTCCTTTCTGAGAGCCGTTCAAAATAGCGGCTCCTCGTTCCATTTTTTTTTTTATGGGGCGCGCACTACTGTTTCTCTGAGAAATCACTAATATAATGATATGGTATGATTTGGATCAGATTTGATTAGACCCACCACTATTTCATTTTGCATCAGTGGACTGCAGCAGCATTAAATTACTCATACAGTATTTCCAGACCTAATGTCAATAAACTGCATTGTAAACATTACACAAGGTGACACCATATCATCTGCTTATTTAGTCAGTGAATTTACTGACTAAGCTGAAAGTTGGCTGTCCTTGATGCAATTCATGCAACACTTCGCTACCCAGAAAGTCGGCAGATGCACTCCGGTTTTGATATTAACACATTCACTGCCAACAGTTTTTTTTTACTGTAGGTAGCTTCTGCCAAGGTTTTTTTTTGAGGATTATGGCTCATCTTTCAAGAGCCGAGGATTATTTTCTGCTAGGATTTTGTGAACACAAAATATCTCAAAAGAACTAATAGAATGTGTGCTTTCTCTGTCTAAAAGAGTTAGTTTGTAGAGTTAGTAGTTATGTAGGCATTAGCAGTTGAATACAGCATGGTTTCAGCGTCTGAAAATTTAAGCTGAGATAAATGCCTTTTTGTGAAATTCGATAGAACAGTCACTTAAACCATTTATTTTTGGCATCAGTAAGACGTCGGACATCTAAACAATAGTTCTGAACAGTAATTTCCTCCATAACAGCAGCCTCACCCCCCTCTCCTTCAAACTCCTCCCTCCGTGTGTGTTCTCCTCCTCCCTCCGTGGCTGCAGCGGGTGTGTCACAAGCGAGTTTCTGCTGCCTGTCTGTGCTGCCTGGCCCTCGTCGGACGAGTCTGGATGGGCTCGCTCGTTTCTTGGGGTTTCGGTTGAGAGCTTTGATGAAGCTTTTGCGATTCTGGGCTTATTTATGCTGCGTGTTTCAAAGTGTGTTGCACCCAGTCTATTTTTGGAACCCCCCACCATTGTGCGCCACCGTTGTGCGCCAGCGTGAAAGCGTTTTCGCCAAACCATTCTACAGTATGAGAATGGTTTCCTCACGCTTTTCCCTGCAGTTTTGGCTCGGCTTTCGCTAGTCTGGAGAGCACTGTCACCACTTAGTGGGTCGGTGGAATGGGTTGTACACGTTCGGTGGCTCCCATATTTATATAGGAGATGTAAAAGGGTTCGATCCACGTCCCACCGTCAAATTTTTTTTTTTTTTTGACGAGATAACTCGTCCACGGCAGTCAACCGTTGGATTTTTTTTGACGAGTTATCTCGTCCAAGGCAGTGAACGTGTTAAGCTGAGTCCGCCCACCCAGGCCAGCTACAGCATGCGCCTAACGAATGCACCCGACCTATCCTCCCTGCCCCATGCTCCCTGCTCAGTGGACTAGCAGAGGGAGGGAGGGAGGTCTAACCTGTGTGTGTGCTGGGGAGCGGCAGGCAGTGAAATTTGGGCACAACATTAAAACGAACGGCTCTCAAGTAGGACTCGGTTCCCTTCGTTCATAGCAAAGAGCCGTTCAATAGATTCGGGTCATTCGCGAACGTCACAACACTAAAATGAAGGTAAGTGTATGTGTTTTTATGCCCATTGTACACACACACACACACACACTCTGACACCATGTGAGAACATCCACTTATTTTGTTTGTTTGGTTCAGAAGGAGAAGCCGTTGTGGAGGACTTGTCAAGTGGGGAGAAGGAAGGTTTGTTGGACACACACACAGTACAAAGACCCACACACTGACACCGTGTGAGAACATCCACTTATTTATTTTCTGTTTTTCTTCAGAAGGAGAAGCTGTTGCGGTCGAGTCGTCAAGTGGGGAGAAGTAAGAAGGTTTGTGGGAAAAATAGGGTTAAGAGCAAAGGATGCAACATCTTCATTCAGTGTACATTGTGTTGCTCTTCAGCTGTCCCAGACGTGCTTGATCCAGCTTGGACACTTCGATGTGACCAAAGTGAGACTCTGCAAAGTACCCATTCGAGACGTTCCGTTCCTGAGATATGAGCAATTGAATTATTTTTTTCCAAAGTGTAAAAAACAATTAACTCAAAACTACACCAACACAACCCAACTACCCAGGTGTAAAATTGGATGAGAAATCGTTTGGGACCATCCCCAGGTCTGTACGACCTGGGGATGGTCGTACAGACCAACCACCTCTACCCGGCATACAAACACCCCGTAAGTGGGGTGATTGTTGCCTCCGGCATCTTGGAACATGAGAGCCTGAAGGGCATGGTCCACCGCTCCATTCTCTACATGGACCACGTGGAGGACCTGATGTCCAAATCAGGGATCCAACTCCATGCAAGAGTGGAGAGTGTTCTGCTTTTCGAGAGCGCCCTGGTCCCGCCCATCCTGGACCCAGCTGCACTACTGAATGTGGCCAATCCTTGAGGCCCGCCCGCTGCTCCTCCCCTTCCGGGATATCCGAGGGGAGGGCATACATAGTGTAGTAATGCCAGTACTCACCCTCCTCACCAACAGGCTGCGGACCCTGTACGCCAGCAATGCCCACATGGGGGCTTTGCTGCAGCCTGGGGGGCCTACCAGGTGGAGCTGGCCATAGAAGAGTTATATTATGGCCGCCCAGTCAGCGTGCATGGTGCGCACTACTCTGCCAGCCTGGGGACCAGCTCCACCTCTGAGCAGAGCCACACCTACCAGCGGCAGTTCTTGGGTCTGGCGCCCTCCTTCAGTGCCAGTTCAGGGCCTGTTCCACCTCCTTTGGAGAATTGGGTGAGACCAGGAGTGCTGCACACAGCGATCTCCAAAATATTCTGCTTCTCCGAGTACCTGGAGGCTGCCCCAGGACTGCTGGGAAGGCAGCTTATTGTTGTCCTCCTCAAAGACCTGTACGAGCGGACAAACACTGCCTGCCTGGCCGTGAGGATGGTGGCGGGGAAGGGCCGTGATCCGCAGCACTGCATGGAGGCCGGGTTCCACCAACTCGGACTTCGGTTCTTCCCGGACGTCAAATTCCGGGATGTAAGGGGGAGCCGAAAGCCGAGCTGGAACTTCGTACACTACATCGAGGTGCACGCCAGCAACGTGGCGCCGTCAATCCAAGCCAAATGTGGGGCAACAATGGAAAAGATCTGCAGGGAGATGGTTCTCTGGGGCCTCTCCTTCGAGAGCCGGATGGAGAGGTATGTGGAGCACGGCATGCCGTGGCTCCCAGAGGTCACCAGGAGACTGCCAGAGGTGAATGATGCCCAAAAACGTCTCAACCTCCTCACATTCTGCAGCGCCATTGGGATGCTCATGAACGGGAGCTACGTAGATTTCGTGAAGCTCAAGGAGCTGAGGCGCTACATGTTCCACACCCAGAAAGAGCTCCAGTGAGCAAATGTGCTCTCCCAGTTCACCCTCGACGTAAACGCGGGCAAGCCACTCTGGAAACTCCACCACACCATCCCATACAAGGTGGTGGAGGGGAAGGAGCGGGAGCCACCAACCGAGGAGGAATGGGAGAGACGGGAGAGGCCCGAGCAGGATGTGGAGGACGAGGACGTCCAGCCGGTCGACCCAGAGCTCTGTGTCCCTGCTGCAACGAGGAGCATCATGCTCCCAGCCTCGACCAGAACCAGATGGTCAGCTGTCCCTTATCCCCCTGGAGGGGACACTTGCAGAAGCATACAAGAAGTATGTGAAGGCCTGCCAGGGCCAAAACCTTGCCATCAGGTCTAAAGTGGCATTTAGATTCTGATGCACCGCCAAGGGACAGTAGGGAAAGACTGAGCCCTGTTTTTTCTTTGATTTTTGGAACATGGCCTGATTTTTATTAGTTTTGGGGAGAATGGCCTGGTTTTTAATTGCTTTTTGTCAACATGGCCTGTTTTTCATTTGTTTTTGCAAAAGGCCTGGTTTTTATTTGTTTCTATGTTCTATGTTGTGTGTCTGCAAACTGCTTTTGCAGAGCCAAAAAACAACAAAACAAAAACAAAAAAATCCCTCCACATGGAATCTGCCATGTCGTGGCGTGGAGGCTTAGATCAAACCATGTTTGATCGACGCTAAATCAGTGTCAGATGCTGTTGTAAAATATATTAACCAGTTAGCCACAAAGCTGTCGAGAGATAATACATTGGCCAATGTTTTCATTGAGTTGTACTGAATTGCCTAGCCTAATACAATCCACACAAAGCCAAGGAGAATCATGAACATGATCATTAGTACAAACATACAGTTGTCAAACAAGACGTGTGGGGATACTTTACCTTCAGTGTGGTAATGAAGCAGAAAAGCCGTGTGCCACTGTGACAAATTTGCCTCTCCATATAGATCAAAAGAAAGCTTAGCGGAGGTTTCAGGGCTCCACAGCTGCTTCCATCCACCCCTCCCCTCCCTTCATCGGATATTTCCCAGAAGGTTTAGCGGCGACTAAGTTTTTACAAGAACACAAACAGAATCAGGCTCAACGTGTTAGATAGAAATAATATTTATTTTTAATACAACATGCAATTCTGGTAGATTTGAATATTGGACTAAATGAAATGAAATGGAAACCCTGAACCCTGAGTGTAACACACATAATCGGGCTGCTCTATATATAGGCCTCGCAAATACGCCGTGATAGTGAAGTGAGAGGTTTGACCACACGGTTGCACTGTGATGTCCACTCGTGTCCACTCCAACAAGACTTTAGCTTACTTCAAGCCACTTTTTCAATAAAAACACATTTATGCCATGACTTTATATAATGTAAATTTATGTTGCATCATTTAGCCTGTGCTGTGATGTGCAGGAGCGGCCAATACGCTGGGATGTGTTTGCAACATATGTGTAAAGTTCATGGAAGTGGATGGTATCACAGGAACATCACCGATAGTTAACGTTCTATATTGTAGGCTACAGGGAGACCATCAGCCCTGCTGAACAGCTCTGCATTTGCCTATATACGGTAGGTTTTAATTTTATTTGTCGACATGGCAAACCTCGTGTAGAGTTGAGATACAGAGGCTATAGTACAAAGCCAAGGGTTTAACCTGCTTGCTACAGTGAGATACACATTATAAACTCTGTGCGCCCCTAGTGGTTGAATGCCATTATTGACGAAATAGTCTTATTCTGTGTTTTTGGTGTACTTTGTGGCAGCGCAGCGCCACTTACTGGCCTGGCATATACTACAGCGGTTTCATGTAGATACACACATTTCTTGAAACGATTCTGTGTTTATGGAAAACTTTTTTTTAAAGAAAAAAAAAAGATGGGTTCGTCTCCGTGTGGACATGGCCTAAGTGGGAGTTTTGGGGGTAACTCATTACAAAAGTAACATATTACATGTAATATATTACTTTTAGCCGTAACTCAGTAATATAAGTTATTACTTATAGGATTTTAGTAATATTATACCAGTTCCTTTGTCAAGTAACTGAAGTTAGAAATTGCGTTGCATTTTATTATATGAAAGCACATATTTAAAAAAGATTTAATCATTTCCTAATCAAACTGTGTGTTTTTCTGCAAATAACCACTATATATGACAATAACAAAAGAAAATAATAACATTAAGAATTGTGGGCAGTTTACACTGACTTCAAGGATGTGGAATTTATTTTTGGGGATGGATGATGGCTGTTGTTTTGGTGAAGGTAATGCAAAAGTAGTGTAATAAGTAAGGAGTTATTCCTAGAAAGTAATATTGTAATGCAACTTATTATTTTCAAATGAAAGTAATATGTGGTATATTTCATTGTGAATGTAACTTGGCCAACCCTGCTTAGTGGTCCCTTGACACAAGGTCAATTACAGTATACATGAGATGATGTGTTCATGTAACATGTTAATGTATTGCGCTTCTGAATCTCACCAAAACCCTATTTTCTTCGTTTGGATTTCTAATGCAATTCCTAATGTGGCCTTTTGGGTTTGTGAGTGACTGAACAAACCCACTGCAGCGGGGCCGCGTCTATGTGCCGACAGGCCGCAGTGCCGACAGGCCGCAATGCCGATAGTCCACAAGCAGAACCAGCTGAGCGAGGCGGCGTGCAGCGTGTCGGTGGAGCTAACCTCTCCCAGCCCCCACGCCAAACCTAACCTCCCCCAGACCCTAACCCAAAACCTAACCTCTCCCAGCCCCCACGCCAAACCTAACCTCCCCCCATGCCATGCCTAAACCTAACCTCCCCCAGACCCTAACCCAAAACCTAACCTCTCCCACCCCCACCCCCAGCGCCTAAACCTAAGGTCGGCATTGCGGGTGGTCGGCATAGCGGGTGGACCCCACTGCAGCAACGTGACGTGCGCATGCATGATGAACACTGTAAATAGATTACACTATGAAGAGGACATCAAACTCCAGTAGGTGGCGGTAATGCACATACATGTTTGCCAACCGCCATAAAAAGAAGAAGAAGAAGAAAACGTGCGCATGCGTGGAGTAGGCTCTTGCGGATTTGGTTGGCGGCAGGCGGCCATTTTCCTAAAAGCATTTCACCAACCAGCAGACAGCCACTGAACTAGCCAGCTAGCTACGTTAGCAGAGCACTAGCCACTTTACCAGTCTAGCAACATGCAGCGGCCTAATGGAAATGGCGGAGGGGGAGGATACCCTAGCAAGATCGCCCGAGTGGCACCCCCTGGAGTGATGAGTGATCTGCGCAGCAGATTTATACTACTTCGGGTAGGTGTATTTTGTGAAGTCCATTTGGACAGTTTGGTAGCTGTACTGTGTCTGCCTTATTAGGCTCCAATAAAGCTACATTCAGTAGCCCACATTCGACTGTCTTTGTTAGGGAACATGGTCAAATGCGCCAGCTGTTTCGGGTCAATCATTGTTGAAGAATCATACACGTAAGTGTCGTTTGGTGTCAATAATCAATATCAATATAAATCCAAAAATATGATATCCCCATCATGTCAGTTGCTTGATTTGCCAACACATGTAGCCTGTTGCTAATCTGTCGGAGGAAGACGACGTTTGAGTGTGTATAGGCCATGATTTTATGGCTATTTATTGTAGGTATTCAATGTGTTTTTGGCTGAAAAGCAAAGAAAAACACAATAGATGTTTCCACAGCACACTAAAAATGATGTCTTGGACTATTTTCAATAATGAAGACTACTTAACAGTCAACGCCCAGTTCTCGTCATATCACAGTGCACGCCCCCTTTCTTTGAGGTTGTATAACCCATTCATTGTTGGGCTCACCCCCTTTCTCTGATGCTGTCTCCCCACCCATTCACAGTTTACCACACATGTGGCAATAACCAATCGGCCCAAGGTATTCCTCTCCAGCCGATCCCAATCACGTAATCAGCGTAGTATATCAGGGTCCATGTTTTACTCTGTTTGCTATGTGCTGTGTATGTGCCATTCTCAGTTGCTGATCATCATCGCTGAAGCAGTCGTTTTTGCCCCACCTCCTCCCCTGACCACCACCATCGTCATGACTCCTGATTGAAGAATTCCCTATGGGGGATTTCCTATCCTATTCTTCACTGACGACACCCTCTCATCATCTCAGGAGAGCGTCATCATATCATGGAGTCATACGCCAAAATTAATGTTGTATCATTAAAGCTTGTTATACTTTCTACTAGTCTCTCATTATTGAAACATCTATTGTAACAAGTCAGAATTACACTGAGGCGCTGTCCTCAGTTATGTTTCTCAGTTATGGAGAACCGAACTGTCAGCCACAATCGACGCTAAAACAAGTCAAGTCAAGTCAAGTCAAATTTTATTTATATAGCACCTTTCATACACAAAGGCAATTCAAGGTGCTTTACAAAAAAATAATCGAAAAAACAAGCAGCAAAGCAATGCACATATAAAAAACACATAAAAAACACAGCCGACAGTTTTAGTTAAAATATATACTCAAATTAACAAACATGAAACATTATTTCTGTTTTAAATAAGTTACAAGGCACTCTTCAGTATTATTATTACATGTACAGTCCATTTGTTGGAAATGTACAGGAAAAATCTTTTTAAAATTACAGGCCGAGAGAGGCAGTAGTTTAGTAGCAGTTAAAAGCAAGAGTAAACATAAAGGTCTTTAGCTTGGATTTAAAAATAGGCAGAGTAGGGGCAGATCTAAGGCAGAGAAACTTTTCTCCTGTCACCATATTTTTGCCACACAAGCCTCTGTTTATCCCGCCAACCAGCCATCAGTTCTGCATGTCATTTCTCCCCTCCCATTCGCCCCTGACAGGATGGCCATCTTGAGGCAATTCTTGACGTTTTTCGCGTCTTTTTGCGCCCCCGTATGTGCTATGATCTTGCGAGTGGTGCTTGGGCAAAGTTCAAAAAGCACTTTGGTAGAGTTCACAATCCACTCCGACCCGAAGTGGTCCACAGTCATTGCAACGATGTCATCCTGGCTCAGAGTTTTGATTTTAACAGCTAGGAAATTTAGAAGTTCATCTTCCACAATGATTTTCCCCGTGTCTGTTCGGTAGATATCTGGTTTTATCCGAGTTTTACTCACACCAGCAGCACAGCACCTCTACCGGCTCCGTCAGCCATCTTGCTGCGTTGTCCTGCGTTGTCCGACAGATTTGGTCAGATAGATTTTTGGTCAGTGTATTAGCGGGATGCTAACGAAACACTGTCAGAGTGTTCTCGGGTTTGCAGGCTCTTTTAAAGAGGGTTCCTGACGAGCCGAGCTCTAGTAGGGAGCTTACCGTGCTCTCTCAAGCCAAGGCGATGCAGACTCCGTGGGCACCCGGCGGTAGCAGGCTCGACAGCTAGCCTAGCCACCATCCAGCCAGGTGAAGCTAGCGTAGCTAGCATAGCCAGGTAGCTAAACGCTACGTTCGTAGTCTTGTATTTTATTAGGTTCCCGAGTTTCTAGAGTTTTCCAAAGCTCTGTGGCAGAGAGTTCTTCGGCTCTAATTAACGTTTTAAAACTGTGCAGAAGAAACTGTGCAGAAGAAACATGTTAAAATCACTTTACAAAAAGAAAAACGGGAGCTTCAGCTCCAAGCGCCAGTGCTTACTTCGCGCATGCATGCATGCATGTAATGTTTATGAAGCAACATTCGTTGTGTTGAACTAGCTAGTATATCTGACTCTGAGTGACATTACATTTGACTTTGTTTTACAGCCTGTCACCCTACAGGTCAAGCAAGCTGTGGCTCTCCCCAGGCGTGTCCAAAAGCAAGTGGGAGCACCATCAAAGCCAGCACAGACGGGCAAAGCCACAGCTGATGGTCCAAGGAGGATTCCCATCCAGCTGCCCAAGCGTCCACAAGGTCCAAAGGTAAAATTGATGAAGCAACATGCCTTGTGTTGAACTAACAAACAGTATGCCGTCCCACTCTGAGTGACATTACATTTGACTTTGTTACCGTTTGTGTGCGTGAGTCGGTAATGGTTACCAACATAAATTGAACTTTAGTGGGCATGGACAAGATCTGTATAAACATTTATTATTGCTGTTCAGAATTGAAATATTCCTTCAAAATACATTTTGTCCTTTCCTACAGCAATCTCCTCCTCAGACAAACAACGTCACTCCTACAGGCGAGTCTGAACAGTCATGGCAACAAGGTATGCATGAACTATTGTACTTATTATATTATATTTATGATGATCATGTATGTGAGCTGCTGTAATCTTATAGATTATGAATCCATTTTACTGTGACACTTTCGTTCGAATCACAATGTAGTTCTCCACATGATCTTTGAATGTTGCTTTGCTTGTGGTATCTTGTTATTTGTAAAGAAACTTTAGGGTTAAATATAAAAAAATATGTACGTTTTGCCAGATGTCCTCTGTATCTTCTAGCCAACACAAAACCGTATCATTTCAAACTCTGTCCATGTTCTGTACATAATGCTGACATTTAACATGTTTCTCCTCCCAAGGTGACAAACTGAGGGAGGCAAATGAACGGCAATACTACGCTCCTCCGGATCTCTACTCCTTCTTCGGCGTCGTTGAACCCGTCAATCTGGAGGAGATCTTTTATAAGAGCAAACCCAAGTATTTCCGACGCACCAGCTCTCAATTCTGGGACACGCTGCCTGTAGTGTGTTAAAGGCAAGTGTTATTGGAGGTTGAATATGATCAAATGTTACAAAAAGCTGTAGAGCTACGTAGCTTCCAAACAGGCTAGAACTCCCTATCGAGGGAAAATATTGTTGGTTGCCGGCTGTTTTTGTTGACAGAGATACAATATTATAATCCTTCATTTCTAAAGTGAAAAACAAACCTTAGGATGCTTTCTCACTGGGAACGATTGCTATTGTTCCGTTCCGTGCCCCAAGTATGATTGTCCCCCCGCCCTCTCCCCTGCTGGTCAGCTTTCACATTACAACATTTCTTCCGCACTCGGGAACGGAACAGAAAACTTGTAGAGTACACTTGTGTCATCAACTACGCAAGTGTTCCGTCCCCGGGCACACCAAAGCGTTCCCCAGACCGCCTTTTCAAGTGGAACCTGTCACGGTACGCTGACCCGGGCACGGAAGACAATGTTCACAATCATGAAACAAACTGCATCTGGGCGTCAATTTGGGGACACGTGTGCTTGGTTCCACTCCCGGGTCCCCAGTGAGAAAGCACCCTTAAAGTCGGTGTAGTTGATGGTTACTTATTCATTCAGTTTCATTCAAATGTGGCTGTGATCATTTGAAAAGGGGTTAAAGTCATGGAAAAACCCTGATGGCAAATAAACTAGTCTGACGTCATTCTCTGTTCTGCTCTTTTCCTCCTAACAGGGAAGCATCGTCTGGAGACGTGCCTGGGGGCATGTGAGACTGGCCAGGGTCAGACAGCTCACTAATCCAAGGACCACAACATACATCTGGCCATCACATCACATACTGCAGACAGACATTACGGGCCCTATCGTTGCAATCGGCATAGAAACTGCGTTTAAGGCCTAGCGCTAGGCCGCCTAGCGCAGTAAGTAGGTGTGGACCAGCGCACTCGCTATCTTGGTATCGGCGCTACACTCAGCCTCAACCATTATAACCACGCCTTTTAAGCGTAAAATTATGCATAGTCCGCTCATTGGAGAATTGCAGTAAAGAGTCACACGCTTGCCTTTTAAGCTCCAATTCCTGGACAAATCCGGTAAAACCAGACAATGCCAAGCGCTCTGCCCCCCCCCCCCTCTCCCTTCATCCAGTCTGTCTGTCTCCATATATAGGCTATTATTCCATATTATTATGGTTCTCAAACCAATCTAACTGCAGTTTAAATACTGCAAGCATGTAAATACCCTACACTATAGCAAGATCAAAGTGAAAAGAATGTTCTAAATGCATCAGCTAGAAAAATATAGCCTATTAGATTGGTGAAAGTTTATCCAGAAAGATATCATTTTCTCTCGCCTGCTGCAGGAAGGATGATGCACATAAATATACCCTACATTATGTAAAGTCATTGCATAAATGTGACCTGCTCTGACAAAATCAGTCACATTGACCCCAAAAGACATTTTGAGTTGTATAGACTGTTGGAAAGAGGAGAATCTCAGCTTTCTGGGGATATCAAAATTACCTTTGTAGTCCAACAATTGAGGGAGATACACCCCTTTATGTCGCGACTGTTTCCAAACTATGTTTTTGAGAAAAATTGCCTCAAAGTTTGACGTTAATTCTGAGACATAAACATCTTTTCTTGAAGTTGTCTGCATGTGCATGCCCACACACCAGGTGGGATTGGGCTGAAATGTTGTATGGCACTGTGTTATGATACTGGGAAGGTCATGGCAAGGTCATGGAAACCACCTGGAAAGTCCTGGAAATCACCTGGAAAGTCCTGGAAACTACCTGGAAAGCACTGGAAAGTCTTGGAAACCACCTCCCCAGGTTGGATTTGGCTGTAAATTTGTATGGCAGTGTGTCATGATCTGTGGAAGGTCATGAGAAAGTTATGGAAACCACCTTGAAAGTCCTGGAAACCACCTGGAAAGTCCTGGAAACTACCTGGAAAGTCCTGGAAAGCACTTCCCCAAGTTAAATTTGGCTGTGAATTTGTATGGCAGTGTGTTATGATGCGGGTAAGGTCATGAGAAGGTCATGGAACCCACCTTGAAAGTCCTGGAAACCACCTGGAATGTCCTGGAAACTACTTGTAAAGTCTGGAAACCACCTCCGGTTGGAGTGGGCTGTAAATGTGCATGGTGGTGTGTTATGATCTGGGGTAGGTCATGATAAGGTCCTGGAAACCACTTAGAAAATCCTTGAAACTGGACTTTCTGAATTTAAGATCTCAAATTAAGTTTATCTATTTCATTCATTTATTTCATTTACAGCATTTCAAATGAGCCAGCATATCAAATCTGGCAAATGTATTTTCTAATATTAGATTAGAAGGAAAACTCCGCACATCTCTCTTGGGGCAGGTGCGTAGGACAAGGATATAATTCACACAAAAATAAAGAGAGTCCCGCACACTGTCCAAACTTGCAAAAATAAATTTAATTGTAACGTTTCGGTCTCAGACCTTTTTCAAACAAATGGTTATGGGCATTTAGAAGCCATCTTAAATAAGGAGTGGCTGTTTTGGCTGAGCCAATCACAGCCCCACATGAGAGACAGGCTGAGAGGCATCACAATTTACACATCATCAATTAGCACACAGTGAAATACATTAACAATCATGTTTAGAAAATACTTAGATAGTCTATAAATAAGGTGAGGTTCACACAGAGTACTCGGCTATGAGTCTGTATCAGGTGGGTCACTGTGAGCCTCACAGGAGGAGTCAAAAAAGAGATCAACATTTACATTCAAGAGAATATTATAATAGTCTACAAAAAACAACAACAAATTATGGCTTATGTGTCGTTCCAGAGATTCCTATGGCAATGAACAAACCCTGCAAGGACAAAATTAGTAAAAGTTATTAGAATACATAGTTCAATATAGAAAAATAGAAATTTTTTAAAAAATTTATAAAAGTAAGGAATAGAAGGGGATCATAGAAACATGTTAAGTAACAGTTCATCGTTTAGTCCTTTTGGTGCCAGTGTTTGAAGTGTGTGGATCCAGTGGGATTCACGCTGTTTTAACAGTCTATCAAGGTCACCGCCTCTGAGTGGCAAGGTGACCTGTTCCATACCACAAAAACGTAACGTGGAAATGTCATGGTGAGAGTCGTTGAAATGGATCGCAATTGGATAGTCCCGATCATTTCTACGTATTGTGCTTTTATGTTCACTGATCCTCTGTTTTAGTTTCCTGGTGGTCTTACCAATGTAAGCCAGTCCACAGGGGCAGCGTATCATGTAGATCACGTGTGTGGATGCACACGTGATGACGCTGTTGATGGGAAAAGTTTTACCTGTGTGAGGATGGGAGAAATGATTAATTTTCACGGTGTTATTGCACTGTGCACAACTGCCACATCGGTAGTTGCCGTTGGGAAGAGGTTGCAATCTTGTTTGTGTAAATCCACTGGATCGTTTTTTGGGGTTAAAATCGGCACGGACCAGGAGATCCCTAATATTTTTCCCCCTTTTACTCACAAACAGTGGTGGGTCCACAAAAATGGGGGAAAGTTCGGGGTCGGACTTCAATATATGCCAATGTTTATTGAATATGGATCGTATAGCCATAGAGTGGACAGAATACTGAGTGACACATGTAACAGAGAATTTCTTTTGTTTTTTCGTGCTCTTTTTTAGGAGATCAGAGCGTGTCTTTTTAAGGGCCAGATCATAGGCTTGGTCGATCCAGGGGGGTGGATATCCCCGCTGAAGGAATCTGTTTTTCATGTCACCTGCCTTCTCTTTGAAATCCTCCGTGGAGTGGCAGATCCTTCTCAGCCGAAAAAATTGGCTGATAGGGAGACCCTTCTTTAAGGGAGTAGGGTGAAAACTTGATGCCAACAAGAGTGTGTTTTTGTCAGTCTCTTTCCTATACAATGTTGTTAAAATGGAGCCGTTATTATTTGAAACCCACATATCCAGAAAACTCACTTTGTTATTGCTGTAATTGGACGTAAATTGTAGGTTATTGTCAAAACTGTTGAGTAAAGTGACAAATTCTGACAACTCATCAGGACTTCCATTATAAATACAGAAGACATCATCTATATATCTATACCACTTAATAATTTTGGGCAGATGTGTATTCATATCAGGGTTAAAGACATACTTTTTTTCAAAAAGACCAACAAATAAATTTGCGTAATTTGGTGCACAAATAGTGCCCATGCTCGTGCCTGAGACCTGTAAATAGAACTCATTTTCAAAACTGAAAAAATTACATTTCATAACAAATGTCGCCAGGTCAATTATGAGCTGGTTAGGGGGGTTTATTGTGCTGTCACGGTCTTGTAAATAGAAACCCAAAGCCTCCAGACCACCTTCATGGGGTATATTAGTATAGAGGCTCGTGACATCAAGGGTTAGCAGGAGGATATCTTCTGGTAAATTATTGAGACATGACATTTTATCAATGAAGTCAGTAGAGTCCTTTATGTAGGCAGGCAGGGTTTGGACAAACGGCTTAATGAAAAAATCCACAAATTTAGACAATGGAGACCACAGTGAGTCTGTCTGTGCCACAATTGGACGGCCTGGGGGATTGGTGAGTGACTTATGTATTTTAGGCAAAGTGTACATTACAGGTCGTATAGGATGCTTGCAGTATAAGAACTTGTATTCAGATTCAGAAATCCAGCCCTTCATTTTGGCGTCCTCCAGGTAAGTGAGGATTTCTTGTTGAAAGGAGAAGGTGGGATCATGATTTAATTTTTTGTAGAATTTTGTGTTTGACAATTGAGCAACAATTTCATCTCGATATTTTTCGGCATCCTGCACACAAATGCCACCACCCTTATCCGCCGGTTTAATCACAATGTCTTTGTCGTTGATCAGTTCGTTTAGGGCGGTTCTTTCGTTATTAGTTAAATTGGGTGGGCTGGTGTGTGGTATGGCAACTCTCTGCATAATCTCCTGCTCCACAATTCTGCAAAAAGTATTTATAGACGCATTATTAGTATTTGGGCAGAATGTGCTTTTGGCTTTAAAAACAGGAGCACTGGTGTCAACGGTGGAATCTTTATTCTTGCAAAAAAGGTGACGTAACTTGATCTTCCTAAAACACTTGAATAAGTCCACCTTTAGGCCAAAAGGATTAATCCCACTGTTAGGCACAAAAGAAAGCCCTTTTGACAAGAGGGAAAACTGGTCATCAGTTAATTCCTTTGAGGAAATGTTTATTACCGTGTCCCTGTGTAGCTGCGCGTCCACGGCCGGTGTTGGATGCTTGGATGCGCGCTTGCCACGCCTGCATCTAATATTAGATTAGAAAATAAATTTGACAGATTTGATGGGACTTTCCCTATCAACCACGACCACTTCTGGGGCCAAATGTATAAAACTCTGTGCATGTACTGTATGTGTAGAAATCTGTCTAAGCCCAAAAAGCTCTACGCCCAAATTAACACTATACATTTGGCCCCTGGTCTTCTATTCGAATATACAGATAGATAGATACTTTTGTTGGTTAGTACACATGACATCTCAGTACACCTCAGTGGATATCATGACAAAGTAGCCTATGTAAAGGCAACTAATAGACCAGCTAGAACAGTCTGGTAAATTCAGAAAATGGCATCACTTTACTGTAATGCAGCCTTTAACCCCTGGGAAATATTCATGTATAAGCATATTTGAGTAGGCTACGTAGAAAAGCGGTATATAAGTCCTATCAATTATTATTATTATTATTATTATTATTATTATTATTATTATTATTATTATCATCAATACCAACTGTTCTGTAACACCCAAGATCATCTGACGCCCCACCCACATTATTTCTTTTAATGAGGGTTACATTAATGCAGGCTAATAATTGTACATTAATGTTGTAATAATTGTAATTGTTGTAATAATTATTACAAATAACAGCAACAAAGAATCTATAGCAGACCCGTTTCTGCTCTGGAGTAGACAGAGGGACAGACTGAAAGTAACCTAGGCTATGATTCAAATAGCCTAATTCTAAATTAGCTCAGTCTGCCATCTGTGAATTGAATTTAAAAATCAAGCAACATTATCACGCAGATTACTGACTAGTAGGCTATTAGTCTATCAATCTGACAGACAGACAGACAGACAGGCAGACAGACAGACAGACAGACTGTCACTGGATGCAGAAATTGCGCAGCTGCAACGAGAGAGAGAGAGGGAGAGAGAGAGAGAGAGAGAGGGGGGGAGAGAGAGAGACGGCAGAGATGGGTTGCCATGTTCGTTATTGATAACCCCCGAAGAGGCAGATTTTTAAGAGGTTAAAACGTTACATAAACAGCCTAAACTAGTCTAAAATAACAAACCAATAACACAACTCCACAATACAACCCTGACAAACTTTAGAAACATCGTTTTAAATCGTAGAGTAGTCTATAATATAGCCTACCATTTGCAAGTACTTCCAAACCCGTTTAACTGGCAACGTGAGGAGCAGAGGAGCGCTGCACGTGCAGCAGGGAGCAGAGTGAGAACACAGAGCAACAGGCTCTCAGCGCAGTTTCACTTTTGTCACTCTAACTTCAAGAGCTTCAAAAGTATATTTAGCGGTCGAATTTCACAATAATCTTTACACAGAATGAAAGCCAAGGCTTTATTTTACTATAATCTGATGAAACCCCAAAACAGCAGAAATAAATATTATCTGATAAAATCACGTTTTCTAGACAAACAGCCAGCGCGACAAGCGACTGATTTGGTCGGAGCAGGTCACAAATGTGTTTTTATTGTAAAACTAAATGTGAAATAGGGCCAAGTTATTGGAGCGGACATCACAGTATAGCAGATGCCAGTAGAAGCGCGTTCCGCTGTCACTTATCTAAATCACGTTAAATCGACAAGGGATATATATGTTTCACATAGGGTGGTGTTTTCATTTCGATGTTTTATTTGGTCCAATATTGAAATGTTCTACAATTGCAGGTTGTGTTACCATTACACATTATTTAGATCTACCTTTATATAGGTTTTCGGCTCATTTGGTTGCTATTTAGTAGCGAAATGGAGTACCACAATGCATGCTGGGACATGCCAGGCAGTGAACTTACAACTTATTTTTCCTATGGGAAGTGTGTTGTGTCTGTCTGAGCGAGGGAGTCAGAGAGAGAGAGTCGTATTGTGCCTGTCAGACTGAGGAGAGAGGGAGAGAGTGACACAGAGAAGGGTGCCAGAGGGGAGCGCTCCACGCAACCAGCGCACTGAATAGGCCTGGTTTTCAAAAGCGCAAAGCGCTAAATTTACGCCAGGTGGGAAGATATCATTAGGCCGATATTTAACGCCAAAACGCCCATTCTCGCCCATTCAGGGAGTGCGCCACGCCCATTCGGCCCAAAGCGCATTTGGCAGCGTAAAGCCATATTGATATCTTCCCGAGGCAGGCGCAAGGCACGTTTTTTAGCGCCGAAGTCCCGTTTTAGCGCCGAAGGCCTGTGGGAGAATAGGGGCCTACAGGCCCCCATCAGCCTCCAGCACAACCAAGAAGCCCTCAACAGGAGGCAAGGTACATAAGAGCCTCGTCCAGCCTCTTGTGTGTGTCCATAGATGTATCTGGACATTTGGTCAACTTTTTTTCAAAAGTCCTTTGTAAAGTCCATTGAAAATGTGTATAGCAATAGAGTCAGGGTGGGGAGGTGTGTTCTTGTTCCCTCCTTCAGTATCTACTCCCTTCTTGATTTGTTGTCTTATCCTCAGGCTTGATGGCAGTGCCCAGACTTACAATATGTTGATGTCAGAGATTAGATAGCTCCCTATAAACACAGATGGGCAAAGTACACTCATTCTTTACAGAGAGTAGAATAATTTATTTACAGAGAGTAGATGTACAGTTACTGGTGTCAAAAAAAGGCTCTGGTAAAGTGGAAGTACTGATTCAACTTACTGTATTTACTCGAGCAAATGTAAATAAGTACACGCTCTGAAATGTACAGTACTCAAAAGTATAAAAGTAAAAAGTATTTCTACAGGTTATTTGTGTGCAAAGCTAACTGAATATTATTGATAGTATTTTTATTTTATTTTATTCTGGATATTTTAAAAGACAACTTGTAATATGAATATGATTGATAGTGTATTTGTTGGTTTTTATTCTGGATATTTTAACACATTCACTGCCAGCCGTTTTTTTTTTACTGTAGGTAGCTTCTGCCAGAGGGGTTTTTTGAGGATTCTGGCTCATCTTTCAAGACCCGAGGATTCTTTTCTGCTAAGATTTTGTGAACACAAAATATCTCAAAAGAACTAATAGAATGTGTGCTTTCTCTGTCTAAAAGAGTTAGTTTGTAGAGTTAGTAGTTATGTAGGCATTAGCACTTGAATACAGCATGGTTTCAGCGTCTGAAAATTTAAGCTGAGATAAATAGCTTTTTGTGAAATTCGATAGAACAGTCACTTTAACCATTCATTTTTGGCATCAGTAAGACGTCAGACATCTAAACAATAGTTTTGAACAGTAATTTCCTCCATAACAGCAGGAAACACCCCTCTCCTTCAAACTCCTCCCTCCGTGTGTGTTCTTCTTGGCTGCAGCGGGAGGTTACAGCTGCTGCTGTAACCTCGCGTCACCAGGCTCACTGCTTTGCTGCTGCTCCTGTCTGCTGGCGGCCGCTGGGCAAGTCTGGATGGGCTTGCTCGTTTCTTGGGGTTTCTGTTGAGAGCTTTGATGAAGCTTTTGCGATTCTGGTCTTATTTATGCTGCGTGTTTCAAAGTGTGTTCCACCCGTAATCTATTATGCAAATTTGCAAAACCCCACCGCCAGCTCCCAAGCGCGAAATTAGCGAAAGCGTTTTCGCCAATCCATTTTCATGAGAATGGCTTCCTCACACTGCTTTTTGCTTGCCTTCCTCTAGTCTGGAGAGCACTGTCGCCACTTAGTGGGTCGGTGGAATGGGTTGTACACGTTCGGTGGCTCCAATATTTTTATAGGAGATGTGGGGGGCATTGATCCACGTCCCACCGTCAAATTTTTTTTTTTTTTTTGACGACTCAACTCGTCATTGGCAGTCAACCGTTGGATTTTTTTTGACGACTCAACTCGCCATTGGCAGTGAACGTGTTAAAAGACAACTTTTTGTCTTGTCTTCATGTTTTCTTATGTATTTCTAATCTTTTTGTATGTGGAGGTGTTGGCTTAATATGTCTGTAACTGTATATATTGTAAATAAATGAATGAATAACATGGTGGATACATACTCCTGTCCTGTGGATTTCTTAACCCTGCATGGTTTACCTGTGAACTGTACCCTGCCAACAGATGTTAGGGGCGGGGCAACGGGTATATGGAGTGATGAAATTTAATAGATAATAACAATGGATATTTTAATGATATATTGACTGCAGAACTGAAAACGTCCCCGATTTTCATTTCAGAAATCTGGTCACCTTAGTACAGTGACACATCTGAAGAGGTCAGGAGACCTGGACAAACTGAGGAACCTGCTCCAGGAAGACGACATCAGAAGGCTGATCAATGAGCCGTGTTTTAATGGGTGTAGGTGCACCCCTCTGCTGCACACAGCCTGGCGGGGTCGTGCTGCCTGTGTGGACTACCTGATCACACGGAGCACAGGTAGACCTAGCTAATGAGGATAACGAGACACCTCGCGATGGGATGTGATGGGATGTGAGTGCCAAAATGCGACATTTACACTTGCTCTATTGCTCTATTTTTGATGTGCTGCTACATGTTTATTCAATAATAGTGTCTTGTTCTTTTCACAGCATGATCTGTCACAAGGTAAAACTCACCGCAATGAGTTGTGTGAGCGGTTGGACCACCTGGCCAACTACTGCCTCCACCACTTCGAGCCCAAACAGCCCGCTGCCTCCGCTCAGGCACAGCTTAGGGCTGCTCAGGAGCAAGTGCGTCTGGAGCGGAGGCAGCGTCTGCAGGCCCAGGTGCAGAAATTGAAGGCGGAGGCCAATACTCGGATGGAGCAGGAGTGGGACTTGGCAATTGTCACTGAACTGAATGGTGAGCGAAAACTCTCTCTCACATTTAAGAACAACACAACACAAATCCACAGCTATGACAGAGAACCCACAATAACCAAAACATTCCTCCTATGTAAGGTGTGTAGTATCTGTACATATAACGAGAGCAATGTCACACCTACTGATCCAACCCGTTCTCACTCTGAGCGCGTCGCATATTGACGCTTTGTCCTGTCCCTTGTGCGTCGCTTGTTACTAACATGGTACCCTTGAGCGACACATGAAACGACTTGGGCTTTCCGACTAAACTCAATGCAAACCCATGGAAGTCATCTTTGACGCTTATGGCAACTGCTCCCCTATTAGCCTAACTGCTCCACCATTAGTCAACTGCTCGCCCATTAGGGTCTGGAGGAGCTAACCTCTCCCAGACCCTAACCCTAAACCTAACCTCTCCCACCCCCCATGCCTAAACCTAACCTCTCCCAGACCCTAACCCTAACCTCTCCCACCCCATGCCTAAACCTAACCTCCCCCAGACCCTAAACCTAACCTCTCCCACCTCCCACGCCTAAACCTAACCTCCCCCCAGACGCTAATGGTGAGCAGTTGACTAATGGGCGAGCAGTTAGGCTGATGGGGGAGCAGTTGCCATAAGCGTCAAAGTTGACTTCTATGGGTTTGCATTGAGTTTAGTCGGAAAGCCCAAGTCGTTTCATGGGTCGCTCAAGGGTACCATGTTAGTAACAAGTGGCGCATAAGGGACGGGACAAAGCGTCAATATGCTACGTGGTCGGAGTGAGAACGTGTTGACTGATCATATAAAATTGGAGCTGTAACCTGCTTGCTGCAACAGAGCTTCAGTGGCAATCATGGAGATGTTAAGCGTAGACTCATTGGAGAACTATTTGAGATATTGTCATTCTAAATACTGAATAAGACTTGTGCAGTGCGATCTGGATCCAAAAACCCCATCTCTGTATTTGTAGGCAGAATGGAGTTACATGAGATGTAATGCAGGGTTTGTTCTGATGTGGGCCAATTGTTTAGTTCCACCTGCATGTGCTTAAAACAAGGCTGTACGCCACCTTACTAAATACACAGACATTGTTCAGAGCAGCTATGGAGTTCCACACTTGCAGCACAAACCACCTGTATTGTGAACCCCTGGCACTGCATGACTGTGCTGTAATCATTAATGAGCTTTGAACATTTGCTGTGTTTTTTCCAATCAGAGGCATCAGCCAGTTGGACTCCTGCTCCCGCTCTCAGGCAGATGCTGGAGGTAAGCAATGTGCCACTTGCCACAAATGTGAAATTGTAAGTGAGCTGTCATAGTTGGACTCTTGTGTCCAGTGCTAGGATACTAAGCCTCAAATGTAACTTGAAAATTGACTACTGTGTCATTGAAGGGTGACTTAGCTTGTAAAACTAGATTGATTTTCAAAGTTGGGATGGCATGACTAGGCAATTCAGTGATTTGCAAGCAACATATTTGGGAAATCAAAATGACTCAGCAGATGAGATAACATAATCATCCACATATTCCACAGGGTTCCCATGCGTCTTTGAAAAGCTGTTTGTGTATTTGATGTGTGCAAAAGAAATCAAAGCTTTGAAAGTTTTTGAAAAATGACATGTTTCATTGAACATGCTTGAACGTATTCACCTTATGTTCAGACCTTACAGTGGACCAAATTCTTCCGGGTCCACCTAACACTTCCGGCGGTCACGGCGCAAAATAAAAGAGTTGTTTTTGGAGCGGACAGTGAAGGGGTAAAATAAATAACGTAGCCTACTACTTTGAGCCGGTACACAGCAAGCAAGCAAGTATCCACTGTTAGCCAGGTCAGATAACGTTATCGTCGACAATGACAAGCACTTTCTTGTAAAACATACCTGGACTCCAACAAAGAAAGCTTCAGATAGTTGTCTCTCCTCCGAGGCAGCGCGATAGCAGCGCGAGCCATTAACGTCAATAAAGACCCGCAGACGTTAATGTAATTCTGTGGAATGCGAGACTTAACGAGCCAGTTACATGGCGTTGCATTCTTAGACATTGCCGTTTGCTTTTATTTGGTATGTTACATACAATTGGCTAAATTATTAGTTAATTCAGAGTTAGATGATATTGGAGCAGCGCAGCCATTTTTTTATTTATTTTATTATTATTTTTAGCCGGAAGTCGTAGGACGGCCACAGAACCGGGTCAAATGGGCGTGGCTACATAAGGTGAATAGATTTTGTGCATGTGTTGGACTCTAAATTGAAAACGAACGTGTGATGTCGTTTGCCATTGTTACCCCTGTGAAACAGGGAAATAAGATGACTCTTGCACAAGACTGTGTTTCTTCACTGGCGTGTTTACTAGAGTGATAAAATAATAACCATTGCATTTTTCAATACAACAAATAAATTCAGTGTCAAATATTCATACAGCTCAATATCCATCAAAACATACATACAATTATTTAAACATGTTTCATTCTTAATGCAAATATCATGTTTACAATTGTTTCACCTTGAGAAAAGGATTCTGTTTCAATTAAATTACTGTTCAAAATAAAATATTAATTCTCTAGATATCACTCTTATCAAATATAATTCGTTTTATAAACGCTTTTAAACAACAAACAAACATGACTGAGCTAGACGATAACGTGCGCCATTTTGAATTAGCAGTGTGCTTTTCCCAACGTGACTCTAAACGAGGCAAAAACCGGAGCGCTTCCTCATTCCTCTACAAACAGCTAAAACTCAACATAAGTGTAGTATGCGGTGCTGGGAGCACACGGGGGTATTTTGCAACTTTTGGGTGAACTACCCTTTAAATACTCCAACCCAGCAACCAGGTTCAAAAATAGTGTTCGACACAGGTGACCAAAAGGAAGGGCATCGAGACAAGCATTTCCCCCAAGATCACAGTTTTATTGGCTAACACAAGTTAAACAAACATTAAAACAAACAACTTTAATATGCTAAATAGGTTAACACATTGAATGCCAGCCATGTTTTCATTCCTGTAGGTAAGTTGTGCCAGGGGTGTTTTTGACGATTCTGGCTCATTTTAGAACAGCCGAGGATTCTTTTCTGTTAAGAATTCATGAACATCAATCATCTAAAAATAACTAATAGAATGTGTGCTTTCTCTGTCTAAAAGAGTTAGTTTGCAGAGTTAGTAGTTATGTAGATATTAGCCGTTGAGTACAGCATGGTTTCAGCGTCTGGAAATTTATTCAGAGATAAATGGCTTTTTGTGAAACAGTCACTTTAACCATTCATTTTTGGCATCAGTAAGACCGTCAGACATTCTAAACAATAGTTTTGAACAGTAATTTCCTCCATAACAACAGGAAACACCCCTCTCATTCAAACTCCTCCCTCCGTGTGTCTTCTCCTCCTTCCTCCTGGCTCTAACAGCGGGCGTGTCAGAAGCGCGTTGCTGCTGCCTGCCTGCCTGTCTGCCTGTCGGGCAAGACGAGTCTGAAATGGATTACTGTAAAATCGCGTCGCCATTTCCTTGAATGGCTTGCTTCCGCGGTGTGTGTGTGTGTGTGTGTGTGTGTGTGTGTGTGTGTTCGCGCGTTGCTGCGCGGCTCTGGGGGGAAGGGATCTCTGTCCGTTCTGTGTGTGTGTGTCCGGGCTTCTGACTGTAAAATCGCCAAGCCATTTCCGCGGGAGGCGGCTGCTTTTGTGGCTTTTGGGTCCCGTGGCTGTGACTTCTCTCGGTCTCTGTCGCCACTTAGTGGTCGGTAAAATAGATTACACACATGCTCTTGCTCCAAATAGTTATCTCGAAGATGTAAAAGGGGTTGATTGATGTCCCACTGTCAAAAAAAAAAAATCTTTATGTAAGACGAGTTAGTCCGTCCTTGGCACTTAAGCGCTGGATTATGTAAGACGAGTTAGGTCGTCTATGGCACTTAATGAGTTATAGATATAAAAAGGTAGCCTTTAAAAGGCCTAAACCTGCTACAGGACATAGGCCGCAGCCGACGGCAGTGGGGGTAAATGTCCTGGGACAGAGCAACTAAATGCACTACAGGGCGGCCACAAACAACACAGCACACGGGTGAGTAAAATCAATAAGGGATAAAATCCAAAATGGAGTGCAACATCACTAGAAACAGGTGGCGCCCTGGTCAAGACCTCTGTTACTACCCCCCACGGACCGGTCGGCCACTCTCAATCCTGCAGCAATCCTATAGAGACAAGGAGAAAGGTTTCAATACATAGGCTGGTAGGGTAGCTACCTAGTTAGCCAATAGGTTCTTGGAGGAGAATTAGGAAATAATAGACGCCACATAGGGCTGGGACATGGAATAAAAGTACAATCAAGTGCACTAATGATCACAACAAAATCAAACCAAACGAAATCAAACAAAACAAAACAGCAGTGGCTATAAAAGAACACAATTTACATTATTATATCTACTGACACACCCCCAATAAGCCATCATACTAAACGTACTTTATATTTTACCTTGGCTTATTTCCCCAAATACCCTGTAATGGGCAGCTCAATGCACGACGAGGGGAGAGCACAGGGATGGTCACGCAGTACTGGACCTGGGCATATAAAGAGGTAATTTAACACAGGGAAGTGATGGCTCCACGTAATTTACAATACACTCAACTACCTACCAGGAGCAACGCAGCCTGAGCACAGTGGACGCCTACGTGCCACGCCGGGAGCCAGGAAACAGCCTATATCTGGGCATATGAAAACAGAAGGTAATTAGAGTCACCAGCATTAACGTGAGCATTTACACCAGTAAACTAAAACACTTACTGGGAACAGCACCGCCAAACCCTCCTGCCGCACCAGGAGCCAAAGAGAGAGAGAGAGAGGGAAGCCTACTGAGGCACGGCTTTTATGTCCTACCAAACAATTTGGACCAGGAAGTAGGCGGTGTCCTACCAGACGGGAGCCCGGGAGGGACATTCACTACCGGCTACATCTTCCCCAGGGTTCTTAAATTGGCGGCCCGACAATTAACTATGACCAGGGGCGAAACACAGCTGCTGTCATACTACTAGAGCCAGGCACCCGGGAATGTGCAGCCCCCCCTCCTTTTTCTCTCACCGGCCCTGGGAGGTGATGCCGATTACCATGTGTCCCGGCCGTCGTCCGGGCCGTCCTCCGGAGGGCTGTGGGTCTGTGGTCAGAGGGGAGTGTGGCTTCTGGGGCTTCTGGTGTATGGACAGAGACCCCAGGATTTCCTAGTCGGGGTGGTGGCGCGTCAGCTTGCGCAACCAGCAGTTGGACATTACCAGAGGTATGGAGGGCCCAACGGCCATCGTCAGAGTCTCCATCCTCCCTCGGGACCTGTGGCTGTACCGGGCCAGTTTGCTGGGGCTGTTGATACCGGGTAGATGGGACCGGCTTCAACATCGCCCGGTGAACTTGCCGCCATTGGGTGGTGTCCTTGGTGTCATGTCTCTCCTTCCGCATTTGTGCCGCAGCCCTCATCCTGTCCCTGGCACAGTCGAACACCACCTGGAGGCGTTTCTGGTGCTCCTGGACCCACCGACAGACTCCTGCGCCTTCGGCATCCTGGACCCGACCCAGGAGGAAGTCCACTGGAAGCTGGGGCTCTTGACCAAACATCAACATATATGGAGACTCACCGGTTGACTGATGAATGGTGGTGTTATAGTTGAACACCAGGTGGGGAAGATACTCCGGCCACTGGCATTTAAGTTCAGGGGGAAGAGTGCGCAGTAGGTCATGCATGGTCCTATTAAAGCGTTCACACTGTCCGTTCCCCTGTGGGTGGTATGGGGTGGTGCGGGTCTTCTGGATGCCATACAGTTCACAGAGCTGCTGAATCAGAGCGCTATCAAAATTTCTGCCCTGGTCCGAATGAATGCGGGCCGGAACCCCAAACCGGTGGAACCATTCCTTCACCAGCACCTGCGCCACGGTGGAAGCCCTCTGGTCTCGGGTGGGAATAGCCTGTGTAAACTTCGTAAACACATCAGTCATTACCAGTACTTGCTCTCTGCCATCTCGGGACGGTTCCAAAAATGAAAAATCAATAGCTAGGATCTGGTTAGGTCTGGCTGCTAACAGATTATTCATGGGGACTCTGACCTGTGGCTGAGTCTGTTTCGCCACCGTGCACCTTTCACACTGGTTACACCACTGCTTTATGTCTTCCCCCATCCCCGGCCAGTAACAGCGTTGTTTCACGAGTTCAGTGGTTCTCTCCATGCCCTGGTGACCATGGTTCTGATGTAGCTGCTGTAACACTTCTCCCTTCAGGCACTCCGGCAAGAGTAGCTGCTGGATCTCCTCTCTCCCCTCCGGCCTCAAAATGATACGATGAAGAAGGCCTTCCACCACCTGGATACGGTCCCACTGCCTCACCATCCCTCGTGTCGCCGCTGGCAGTGCTTCTCTTTCCGCTCGGCTGGGCCTCCTCTGTTGCCGCCAAAAGGGAAGGAAAGCACTGATGGCTGGGTCGTGCTCCTGGAGGGTCTTTAAGTCAGTTGGAGTGCGAGTGGGCAGGACTGAGATGGCAGCTTGGATGGCGTGCTGATAGGAGTCTGTCTTTGGGGGCTGCTGCAGGACACCAGGGACTGCGGTACCGGGCAGGACACACTCCCGAATCTCCTCACACTGTCTGGAAAGAGCATCAGCATTTTTATTAATTCTTCCCGGACGATATTTTACCGTGTAGTTGAATGTTGAGAGCTGGCCCCGCCTTCTACGACGCCGACAGATCACTGTTCTAGAATCATTGGCTCTGGGCTTACTGAGGGGTGCCTGCAATGCTAAGAGGTTTTGTGTCAGCAAGTTAATCTGCTCTTGCTGTTTCAGCAGCATAGCCTTCAAATCTATCATGTCTGAGGGCATCAAACTATTTTGGTGCTGGCTTGTTCTGGCTGGACCCCTAGAGGACTGCATTGTGCATACAGAGGGCATAGAGTAGCTTCTTGGCCTACCTTCAGTTGGCTTTCCCTCCCGTTCCCAACGAATCGCCGCTGCTCGGACCTCTAGTAAAGTCAGCTGGGGGGTCTGCCGGACCAATTGTTTGAGCTCCCTGCGTAAAGAAGGTTCACTCACATTTTCCACAAATTGGTCACGTAACAAGACATCAGCATTAGGCATGTTGTCAGGAGCACTGTGTTTAACCTTTTCCATCAGAGAAAACAAGGCATGGGAAAACTCCTGCAATGATTCTCCCTCCAGCTGCTTCCTAGAAAAAAAACTTTCCAGCAGTAGAACATAGGGTCTCGAGCAGCCATACAATTCCCTGAGAACAGCCAACACTTTTTCTGGGTCCTCCCTTTCTGCCCTCTGCCGAAACCGGATCTCGTCCTTGGGTTCACCCTCTAAATGGTCAACAATAAAATAGGCTTGGTCAAGGAGGCCCAGCTTCCTAGCTCTAATGCTAGCCTGCACCTCCTCCACCCATTCATCCATCCCCACCCCAGAAGTACCCCTGAAAATGGGGCACTTTCTTTCTCTGGGGAGGTATAGCAAGCGCTCTGTGGCCACCATTCCTGGTGGAGCAGAGGAGGGTCCAGGGGGCAGGTCCGCTCGCCCCTGCAGTAGTTCCTTTTCAGCCTGCAATTGTCGCACCAGGTCTCTCAGCTCCTGCACTTCGGCCATGACGAGTCAGTGGCCCCGTTCCAGCCGATGTGCCAACTGCTGTTTTGTTTAAATCAACGAGAACAACAAAAATAACAAAAACTATTCCAACTACAATCCCAAAAAATAATTGTCCCTTCAGCCCACCTAATGGTCACTGTGTCTTTGCCGACAACGCCAGAATGTAGTATGCGGTGCTGGGAGCACACGGGGGTATTTTGCAACTTTTGGGTGAACTACCCTTTAAATACTCCAACCCAGCAACCAGGTTCAAAAATAGTGTTCGACACAGGTGACCAAAAGGAAGGGCATCGAGACAAGCATTTCCCCCAAGATCACAGTTTTATTGGCTAACACAAGTTAAACAAACATTAAAACAAACAACTTTAATATGCTAAATAGGTTAAAGATATAAAAAGGTAGCCTTTAAAAGGCCTAAACCTGCTACAGGACATAGGCCGCAGCCGACGGCAGTGGGGGTAAATGTCCTGGGACAGAGCAACTAAATGCACTACAGGGCGGCCACAAACAACACAGCACACGGGTGAGTAAAATCAATAAGGGATAAAATCCAAAATGGAGTGCAACATCACTAGAAACAGGTGGCGCCCTGGTCAAGACCTCTGTTACTACCCCCCACGGACCGGTCGGCCACTCTCAATCCTGCAGCGATCCTATAGAGACAAGGAGAAAGGTTTCAATACATAGGCTGGTAGGGTAGCTACCTAGTTAGCCAATAGGTTCTTGGAGGAGAATTAGGAAATAATAGACGCCACATAGGGCTGGGACATGGAATAAAAGTACAATCAAGTGCACTAATGATCACAACAAAATCAAACCAAACGAAATCAAACAAAACAAAACAGCAGTGGCAGTGTCTATAAAAGAACACAATTTACATTATTATATCTACTGACACACCCCCAATAAGCCATCCTATACTAAACGTACTTTATATTTTACCTTGGCTTATTTCCCCAAATACCCTGTAATGGGCAGCTCAATGCACGACGAGGGGAGAGCACAGGGATGGTCACGCAGTACTGGACCTGGGCATATAAAGAGGTAATTTAACACAGGGAAGTGATGGCTCCACGTAATTTACAATACACTCAACTACCTACCAGGAGCAACGCAGCCTGAGCACAGTGGACGCCTACGTGCCACGCCGGGAGCCAGGAAACAGCCTATATCTGGGCATATGAAAACAGAAGGTAATTAGAGTCACCAGCATTAACGTGAGCATTTACACCAGTAAACTAAAACACTTACTGGGAACAGCACCGCCAAACCCTCCTGCCGCACCAGGAGCCAAAGAGAGAGAGAGAGAGGGAAGCCTACTGAGGCACGGCTTTTATGTCCTACCAAACAATTTGGACCAGGAAGTAGGCGGTGTCCTACCAGACGGGAGCCCGGGAGGGACATTCACTACCGGCTACATAAGCATCACAAAAACGCATGCAAGTTACTCTCCTGTGACAACAACATAATGCACATTGACTATGCGACTATTTTCATGAGCTTACTCCAACACATACCTGTGAAACAGGGAAATAAGATGACTCTTGCACAAGACTGTGTTTCTTCACTGGCGTGTTTACTAGAGTGAAGAAAACAGCGCATGCGCTCCCCCTACTGCACAAGGTAGACATGAGCAAGCGATCTCAAGAGCAGTTGATTCAGGTCATGACTCACGTTGTAGATCACAGATAACTTCACTTGCAGCAATAACCAATGAAATGCACAATGAATTACTTTTAAGCATTTTTAAGCATTTTAACCCTTTAGTGTCTTTTGACAAATTATGAGTTTCTTTACTTTTAGTTTTTAACTACTAGCACAGAATTATACATCTTATCAGTTGACTATGATCATCTTGATCTTTTAAATCTTACTGAATTACAGAATTATATAAGCATATTCCAGAGCATGAATTTACTGATTTTAAACTTGTAACAGTCTAGTAATGTATTACTTTCAACTTGTCACACTCTCCCTTACAAGAAAATGTCGACTCTCGACATTCAACCAATAAAACAATTGTTTTTCTTCCTCTTGTTTTTAGTCTCTTGCACTTGACGCACGAGATCTTCCGCGAGTCTGAACTCAAGCAAAGGTCAAGGGTCACAGTTTGATGTCTTACAGTTACAACAGTCCTTATTCACAGGACCCCAGTCCACGTTTGGTGACCGACCATTGCACAAACAGTCCACGAGTAGCTTCTCAACATGGCAATAATGTCATCTGGCATGTGTGTGCGCGTGTTGATGCAAGCATCTGTCATCATGGCAATAATCTTTAAACTGTTCGCATTGTCCATGAGAGTAGAAAGTCGATAAATCCATGGCAAAAGTCTGTATGAACAGTCTATGCATTGTCCATGGTTTCAGTCAATATGTCTAATCTACAAACTTACGTTTCCTGGAGTCCATACATGAAGGGTGGCTGGAAGTAGTATGGCTGTATAGGTGGCAGCCATGGAACCAGTCCTGGCGTAGGGTAGACTGGTAACATCTGGGGTGCTGGCTGGACACTGTAGCAGGAGGGGATGCCAAGCTGATCATAGGTCATGCGCCTTGGCGGGCGTCTCTCCCGGCGTGGTGTCTGGTGAGTTGGATTCTCAGGTTCGGCAGCAGCACTTGATGCGGGGGAGGAATGTGGTGAGTGCTCTCCTTCCTCACCTGGCAGATCCTCAGCATTGAACTCCTCCAGCTGATCATCTTGATGAAGCTGTGCTGGTGGTGGTGCAACAGGAACTGGCGTTTCAACTCTCTGTCCTGCGGGTGGGTGGCTGTGGTCATGCGCCATCTCTGAATCGCCATGTGTCTCATTCATTTCTGCTGGCACTGTGGTTGGGGGTCGGGGCGGCTCATAGTGAAGTCCATACTCTTCTTCACTCTCCTCGTCGGATTCCTGAGTTTGAGGCTGAGGCTGGTGTGTCCTTTTCTTTTTTTCTTTGTCTGTTTTAGCCAGATTTGGTGGTGTCTCAAAGGGCAAGTGGTCACAGGGCATAAGCAGGTTTCTGTGCAGGACCCTAAAGCGTCCCTTCCCCTTTTCTGGTCTCACTTCATAGATTGGCAGCTCAGACCCCATTTGTTTCACCACTGTGTGAACTGTGTCTTCCCAATAGTTCCTGAGTTTACCTGGCCCTCCTCTGGGCGTCAGGTTTTTTATCAAGACACGGTCACCGGGTTGCAGCACTGAACTCCTTACTTTTGTGTCATAATGCTTTTTACTCCTTTCAGCAACTCTGTTAGCGCTTTGGTTGGCAATGGCATACGCTTCCTTCATGCCTTGTTTCCATTTCTCCACATACTCTCGTTGGTCACTGGAGCCTGACTCTGTGTGCAGTCCAAACAGAAGATCAATTGGGAGCCTGGGCGATCTTCCATACAGGAGATAGAATGGCGAGTAGCCTGTCGTTTCACACCGTGTACAGTTGTAGGCATACACCAACTTATTCAGGGACTCCTTCCAGTTTGATTTCTGTGTCTCAGTTAGTGTCTTAAGCATTTGTAAAATAGTTCTGTTCATTCGTTCGACTTGACCGTTCCCCATAGGGTGATAGGGTGTTTTACTTTGTTTCGAACTCAAGCTCTCACTAGTGCCTTAAACGCTGCAACGCAGCCCTATGGAAGACTGTTATTTTGCTCCAAAATTACTTTTCATTAAAACCTGACCACCCACCCGTAGGTGGCGTGGTACCCCCTGGGACTGACACGGATCCACGTGACTACGTCACGTCCTGCCAGTCCAGGGAAATCACTTCCGCTTTCTTCCACCCGCTGTGAAGACGTGTTTTGTGAAAGCTCCGACGGTTAACAAGGAGTTATATTATATAGCTTTAGATACTAGGCTCGTCCCGGCTGACTTGCCCACCTCAAGAGGGTCGCGTGGACGGGATAAAGCAGGCTTCGGAGACCGACCCTGTACCCTTCACCCTGCGGCGTCGGAACAAGTCATCTAAAGCTAAGAGTATCTTCCTTAGTTAACTGTTTATTGCTATCGCCGTGTAGCTCTACTGCTATCGCCGTATAGTGGTTATTGCTGCCGCTGTGTAGCTTTGCTTCGCTCCCCTGGCTGGGGCAGCGTTTTCGTTTGAGGGCCGATTTAGGTCCGCGCTCAAACTGTTAAGCTTTGCATACGTGCAAATAGCTTGTACCACGTAGCACAGGAACAAAGAGGCTAAGTAGCCCAGTTGTTGCAGATAGCTACCTTGGCACCCGTGCGGGTAGTTTTCGTGTGCTAGGTACTTTAGGCGCCGGCTTTAAAGCGCGCGCGTTAGATAGTTAGCTAGTTTGCTCAGTGCAGCTAGCCTGGACTACCTTGTAAACAGCTAGGTGCTGTATTAGCTGTGAGGCTACGCTGGCCGGTTACGACCAGCACAATTAATTTGATGTGTGCATGCAGCTGTGACCTACATAAATGTAGTGTAGCTTTACTGGCGTCTGGGATTTTTGCTGGGCGATTCGCTAGCTAGGTGAGCCCGCCCCGCACCTTGTGTGGGCCGCTTCTCTCAGTACTTACGCCATCTTAAGGCCCAATTATACTCCATTTTCATCCGTAACTAAGAGCGTCCGTTTCAAACGGTGTAATCGTCACTGTCCACATGCTTCCATGCGTCTTTCACGTTGGTATCATGTTAAGTAATACATCCACCACAGTAGAGAGTCAAATGCATGAGTGTGTGTGTGATTTCCTCCGTTTCATGCGTATCTGTAAGCTTTCAGATGACGGACAGAAAACGGACGAAATGAACGCAGAGTACGGACACTGTCCGTCTCCGTCTTTAACGTTGAGTATAATTGGGCCTTTAGCCAGCTTGCTTGTCTGCTAAGTGTTGCTTGCCTCGTGCAATTAGCATCTACTAGATTGCAACTCCCTTTGAGGAGTTTCTTCTGATTGACTAGCTTCACGGGCCGCTGGCCTTTGCTTGCGGTCACGCTTGCTTCCCCGTGTTACTCAGGGTAGAGACGCGCTACACCGGCCTGTACGCAGGCTTGTGTTAGCGCACGCTTGTTTCAGTGCTTATGCTAGCTTAGCTAGTGGCTTCCACGTCTGTTCTCTCGGGTTAACAGGTTGTGGGTATTGGTGCCCCCCCTTCGGGATGGGCTATTGCCGCTTACGTTACCATTGCACGCGCACGTTCGCTAGCCTCCGGGTTGCTTACTGTCTAGCCTGTGCTTCTCGCTAGCTTGCTTAAGCAGTACTCCCGCTAATAGGGTGCGCCCTGCGGGAGCTTGCTATTAGTGGTTAGCTTCCTGCTTCCTCTTGCTACTGAGCAGGGAAGGTCAGGGAGGGGATGGGCCGTGTGTAAAACTACTTGGCCGAGTATGAATCGGCACGTTAAGTGCGTGTTCGGCCTTGGGCACGAGCACGCTGCACAGGCGCCTTGAACCTTCGGTTTTGTCCGCAGCTAAGCTCTTTAGAGCTGACCAAGGTCCGCTCTCAAAGAAGTGTTAAAGCTAGCGTGCCTTGCATAGGTGCAGATAGCAATATTAGTACTGTTTAGCACAGAACGATAGCATTTTGCAGATAACTGGCGTGCACCCGTGCAGTTAGTACCTGTGTGCTAAGTACATTGGGCGCGAGATACCTCCGCTACAATAGACATACTGCTCCTTGCTGGCGCTACGCGTCCAGCAGGGCGTACAGCTCGCCAAGGTCTGGGCTCAGTGCCAGCCTTTGGCTTGTAGCTCTAAGGACAAGCCAACCGCCCTTGGTGCCCAAGGCCCGGGGTGGTTGGGAGCTCTCCATGGGTCGCACTCCCTTGTTGGGGCGCCCCCTGCAAGTGCAGGGAGCCTGGCTGGGGGCACAGCGCACCTTGGTCCATGGCCACGGCCTGGCCTCGGTTGGCAGCAGGCAAGCCCACCGGTTGGCTCACCAAGGCTGGGCTTAGGTCCAGCCTGCGGCTTGTAGCTTTGGACCCACCGTCCTCGGTGCCCATGGCCCGAGTTCGGTCGGGAGCTCGCCCAGGGTCTCATACCCAGCATCAAGGCTCGCCTTGGTCCATGGCTACGGCCTGGCCTCGGCTAGAGGCTCCTAGGACAGCCCACCATCAATGGCGCCAACAGCTCATTGCTGGTCGGGAGCTCGCCTGGGGGCCGCACTGTCGGACAAGTCCATGTGCGTCTCGAGAGAGAACGTTACCTCCGCAGTCCCCCCAGCCTGCGAAAGGCGCACGGCAGGGGGGGGGGGGGGTTACTTCGGTACAACAGCGCGTCAGTAGGCGGAGCTTGCGTAAGAAGTTCTCCCCCAGCATGCACAGCTTCTACGGAACTGTCCATGCGGCGGGGGTCCCGGGGCCCAGCAATATGCTCATGACTATATTTCAGGGATCATTTCTATAGTTTCTAACTTGAGAAATGTGTTTCTAAAAATGTTCAGTCTCGCTATCCACGATGATGAGACGGTGATACTTTTTTCTGAGCGCGAAGCGGGCAGAGAGACTTGATTCAGTTCATATGCTCTCTGCTTTTGATGACCGTTCACTGTCTCCTATGGGGACATTGAGGGAGAGAGTATGATCCGAGTGGTGGAACGGGTTCCGCTCCGTTGGCCACAAGAGACCATCTTGTCCAACAGGCTCGATGCCTGGGAGCATCTATGTTCCCCCGTCCCCATTACGGCGCACCCTCCAGAGGGGATACGCGCTACAGTTTGCCCACCCACGTTCGACGGGACCCCCGATCTGGCCGTGGAGGAGGAGGCCATGGACGGCTCCATGCGTCCAAAATTGGACCTTCGGCGTCTCAAAAACAAGACGCTGAGGAAGTCCCGTCCCGAATGCTCTCTTCCCCGCCTGTTCAAGTTGAGACAGGGGGATTTCTTACTTCCAGGGATCTGGAAGGTGCGGTCTTCCATGTCCACATGGTCAGGAGACACAGGAAATACCTGAGGTTCTCCTTCCTGGGGAAGGCTTACGAGTTCTGTGGCTTGCCATTCGGCATGTCTTTGAGCCCGCGAACCCTCACGGTGTGCGTGGAGGCAGCCGTGGCTCCCCTCCGCGCGAGGGGGATCCGCGTCTTCCTATATCTCAACGTCGTTCTCTTAGCGGCCGACTCGAGGGTCGGTGCCGCGAAACATACCAAGGTGGTGACCGATCACCGGCAAACCTTAGGGTTTTTTGGTGAACCGGCAGAAGAGTTGCCTCGTCCCAGCGCAGGCGGCGACCTTCCTGGGGCTCGAGCTATACTTCCTGCGAGCCTTTCGCCAGAGCGACAGGCTCGCACGGTTCGGACAGCAAGCCAAGGACGTTAGGTCTGTGCCCTCGGTGTCAGTGCATCAGTGCACAGTGATGTTGGGCCTGATGGCCTCAGCACTGCATGTGCTCCCGCTAGGGAGGCTACACATGCCCTCGTGGTCCAAATATGGTTCTCAGGCTTCGCCTGGACTCGGCCGGGGACCGTCACCTCTGACAGGTCAGGCCTGGCGGGCGATGGCTATATGGGCGGACCCCCGTTACCTCTCGAGAGGTACTTGGTGGGGCCCTGTCCCGCTCAGGATGGTGATTCGCACAGACGCCTCCCTCTGGGGAGGGGGTGCGATTTGCGGGCATTTTTCGGCGAACGGCCGGTGGGAGGCTCAGGAGCTTCGCCACATAAACGTGCTAGAGCTGAAGGCGATTCGCCGGGCTCTGCCTCAGGACAAGCCCACCATCAATGGCGCCATGGGCCCATCGTTGGTTGGGAGCTCTCTTGGGGACCGCACTGCCGGACAAGTCCGCGTGCGGCCAGACTCGAAAGAGAACGTTGCCTCCGCAGTCCCCCCGGCATGCGGAGGTAACACTTCCAGCGGCTCACACATGGGCACCATGTGCTGATTCGCTCGGACAATAGGGCAGCGATCGCCCACCTGAACAAACAGGGCGGTGTGCGGTCGGGGGCGCTGAACCATAGCGGGGATTCACCTGTGGGTGTATCCCCGTCTCCTTTCAGTGTCAGCGGTCTATCTGCCGGGACGGCGGAGTTACGACCGGCCTGCTGTCTCGAGGCAATCCCCGTTATACGGAGTGGTGCCTCCACCCTCGGGTGATGGAACAGGTTTGGGCCAGGGTTGGTCGCGCCTGCGTCGATCTCTCGCATCGCGGCGCGCGACACACTGCCCACTGTGGTTCTCGATCCAGGAGGACAGCCCCCGTTAGGTCATGACGCGCTAAAAGCGCACGCGTGGCCGAGGGAGGGGCTCTATGCGTTTCCCCCGACCCCCCCTGATCCGTCATGTGTTGGACAGGGTGAGGGAACAGCGCCTCCGGCTCGTTTTAGTCTGTTTGGCACAGGCAGACATGGTTTGCGGACCTGGTCTCCCTGGCGCAAGATCCGCCCTGGGCATTGCCGGTACGGGCCGATCTCCTATCCCAGGCGGAGGGGGAGGTGTTCCACCCCTCCCCAGGCAGGTGGAAGCTAGCGGTCTGGCTCCTGAACCGGACCAGTTGCTAGCCCAGGGTTTGCCTGATAATGTGGGATGCACTATGCAGCAAGTAAGGGCGTGGATCCAGTGAACTGCAGTGTGCGACCAGTTCTCCGTCTCCTTCAGAGCCTGCTTGACGCGGGTCAGTCCCCGCAGTCGTTTAAGGTGTACGTAGCCACGATTCTGCTTGCCATAGGGGAATTGAAGGGAGCCCCGTGGGGGCGTACCCTTTGGTCTTGCACCTCATGAAGGGGGCGCGTAAACTGCGCCCGCCGTCGCGGTGCGTTTTTCCCCCAAAATCGGACCTGGTTACGGTGCTGGACGGGCTAACGGGTCATCCGTTTGAGCCCTTGGACTCCGCCGATTTAAGGGTTCTGTCTTTAGAGACCGCGCTGCTGCTGGCCTTGTCGTCAGGAAAGAGAGTTGGTGACCTGATTGCCCTCTCGGGGCAGCAGGCCTGTGTGGTAATGATGGGCGCAGGGTTACGTTGCGACCTAACCCGGCTTACCAACCTAAGATTATTGATGTCAGCTTTAGGTCTATGGTCATAGACTTATCAGCATTCTGTCCCCCGCCGTTCAGTTAGAGACGGGCGAGGAGAGACGTTTGCTCATGCTGTGCCCCGTAAGGGCGCTCTCGGCCTATGTGGCCAGGACGCGTTCTTTACGCATTACAGATCAGCTGTTGGTTTGCTTTGGGCAAAGGGCCCAGGGCGGGCCCCTTTCCAAGGATCGCTTATCACACTGGATAGTGGAGGCGATCGCGTTGGCATACTCTGCCGTGGGCAAGGTTCCCCAGGAGGGTATCAAGGCGCTTTCTACGCAAGGTGTTGCGACATCCTCTGCGTTGTTGCGCGGTGTGTCGGTGGAGGACATGTGTGCCGCGGCCTCATGGTCCTCTCATCACACTTTTGTCAGGTACTACAGTCTCGACGTGTCCGGTGCGCAGTTCGCGCACGCGGTGCTGTCGGTGGCAAGAAAGTAGTATCGTTGCCACTCTAATATGTCAGACGGTTAGGCATAAACGTTGCCATATGGCCGTGGTTCACCGGTGCCGTTCGGGTCGCCCTGTGGGGTGCTCCCGGCAGGAAGGTCGGTTGAATGGAGGCACTAGTGAGAGCTTGAGTTCGAAACGAAGTAAAACGTTAGGGTTGTGCTACAACCCAGGTTTTACGAGTGAGAACGAGAGCTCTCACTACCCAGCCTTGCTGTGTCGATGCGTCACGGGGTGCGTCGGATCTCAGCGGGCTGGAAGAAATTAGAGTGATTTCCCTGGACTGGCAGGACGTGACGTAGTCACGTGGATCCGTGTCAGTCCCAGGGGGTACCACGCCACCTACGGGTGGGTGGTCAGGTTTTAATGAAAAGTAATTTTGGAGCAAAATAACAGTCTTCCATAGGGCTGCGTTGCAGCGTTTAAGGCACTAGTGAGAGCTCTCGTTCTCACTCGTAAAACCTGGGTTGTAGCACAACCCTAACGTTGTCCTAGACCCAGCCACTCCGCTGAGTTTCTGTAACTGACTGAACAACTGGTTCTCAAATTCCCCCCCTTGGTCATGGTGGATGCGGTTGGGGAAGCCAAACTTTAGGGCAAAGTCATTGAATATGAGATTTGCTGCAGTTTTTCCGGACTTTGAGGTGGTAGCGTATGCTTGAACAAAACGCGTGAAATGATCAACAATGACGAGAATATATTCATATCCGCCTTTGCAACGGTCGAGGTGGAGGAAATCAATGCATACCAACTCAAATGGTTGTGTTGCCACAATACTTGTCATGGGCGCTCTCGTGTCGTGGCAAGGCTTTTTTTGTTTTAGACAAGCGCAAACTTTGGTCACATAGTGCTCTATGTCTGACTGCATATATGGCCAGAAGAAGCGGTCGCGCACTAGAGATACTGTACGATCAGCACCTTGGTGGCCCATGTTATTGTGCAGCTCTTCTAATACAGCATTCTGGTATTTTCCCGGCAAGACTAGTTGCTTTCGGGCGGCAGTAGCCCTGTACAGAATGCCGTCATTGTCTATTATTAATTTGTCCCATTCTCTGAACAGGCATTTTGTTTTTGCACTCAACGCTCTCAGCTCTTTGACGTGCGGCTTGGAGCCTGACAGTTTACTTTCTAACACAGGACAGATCACCGGATCAGACTTTTGCGCGTCTTTCAGCTGTTCTTTCGGTATCGGGCTAATTGATGCGGTAGCTCGCTCGTTTTCAGCTGAGACTGACATGGATACAGCGGCGAATGACTAAGACACAGGGGACTTTGTCTGTTGCTCTATAGCCTGAACGGTGGCAGCAATGGTGTTAGGCGGCAGCTCCTCAGAGCACTCTTTCCTAAACGACTCGACATCTAGCGGCATTCTGGATAAGGCGTCAGCATCACTGTTCTCTTTTCCTGGTCTATATTTGATGGTAAAATGGAAATCTGCTAACTCTGCAACCCACCTGGAGGTGGTCGCATTTAGTTTTGCAGTGGACAGAATGTAAGTAAGTGGGTTGTTATCGCTATACACAATGAAAGTTGGAGCATAATAGAGATAATCACGGAACTTTTCCGTGACTGCCCATTTTAAAGCCAGGAATTTTAGCTTGCCTGCATGGAGATGATAGTTCTTTTCAGCAGCCGTTAACGTGCGAGAGCCGTAGGCAATGACTCTAAGCTTGCCATCTTGATTTTGATAGAGTACTGCTCCCAAGCCTTGGTGTGACGCATCAGTGTGTACTTCGAATGGCTGACTAAAGTCAGGGAAGCCTAACACTGGTGGATGGAGCAGACAGTCAATCAGCTGTTCAAGCGCCTGTTGGTGCTGATCTGTCCATATGATCGACTTGCTTGAGGGCACAACATGGCAACGACTCATTTTCTTTAACCTTGTTTTTGTCCTTTTGTTGTTATCAGGGGCTTCGGCTGAGTCTGCTTTTAGAAGCTCATATAAACCATGGGTTTTACGCGAAAAGTCACTGATGTACCGCCTATAGTAGGTGAGTAGACCCATCATTTGCCTGAGTTGGCCCACAGTCTGAGGTCTGATGTCTTTCAATGCCCTAACAGCTTCAACAGCTGACACTATTCGACCGAGATAGCGGACCTCTGGCTTAAATATATCACACTTGCTTGGCTTGAGTTTGATGCCGTACTCCCTGAGGCGCTGTAGCACTGTCCGCACATCATTCACATGGTTTTCAAAAGTCCGACTGAAAACCAGTGTGTCGTCGAGATAAGGAATGCAGATGTTATCCCAAACTCCTTCCAGGCATTCCTCCATGCAGCGTTGGAATGCCGCAGGGTCGTTCATGAGGCCAAACGGGATGCAAATCCACTCATAAAGGCCCCATGGGGTGACAAAAGCTGTGAGAGGTCTGCTTTCTTCTGACATGAATCCCTGGTGGTAAGCTTTACCCTGGTCTAGGAGGGAGAACCAGGATTTACCACCAAGGCCGTCCATAATGTCCTGGACACGAGGGATAGGCTGACGGTCAGGATGGGTTTTGCTATTTAGGCCCCTATAATCTATGCACAACCGAAGGGTGCCATCTTTTTTTCTAACGCACACTACAGGTGAGGAGTATGAGGAGTTTGACTTCCTAACCCAACCCTGTGCTATTAGATCGTGGAGATAGCTCTTCATTTCCTGATACAATGGGCCGGGGACTGATATGTATGTGCGCTTGACTGGGTCGGTATCTTTGAGGGAAATGGTCATATGTAACTTTTCAATACAGCCAATATCACTGTCTGACGTAGAGAAAGAATAGCACTCTTCTCTGAGCATTTGTTTGGCGACCTGTCTCTGATCCTCACTAAGGTGACTCAAATCTACAGGTGGATCCCACTTTTCACTAGCATTACTTGTGGGTGCCATGCTGGTGTGACTCACTGTGGCTGGTGTTATAGCTTTCTCAAAAATCTGGTCGGGCAAGACTGTCACAATGGTTTGTACTGTGCCAATTAAAGTACGCCCTGGCAAAATAATGTTGTGGTCAGTTGGATTAGAAATATCAAGTGTGATGACTGGCGATACACCTTTCTTAACACTGACTAGTGTGTCAAACCACTCGAGATCATCTGGCCACTGCGGATTCAGGTCTGGCTGGAATAACATGGTCACATCCTCTTTAAAGGGCTGTGCAGCTACACGACAGTTAACCTGTACGCAACTGTGTTTAGAAACTGCAACCTCCTTTTTCTCTGTTTTAACTGAATATTCATCTTCTTGTTCTGCACTAACAGCCTGTATAAAAGCTCTCACCTTATTTCTTTTGAGACTTGGGAATGCCTTTTTTACGGTGCCATATTGTTTAATCTTTTCAGTTTTTGTCAGGATGTGCTCAATAACATTAAAGCCTATGATGGGATGGGACAGGTGTGAGCCTTTCATTACCAGTACTGGAATGATCATCTCTTCTTCTTGGCTGGTTTCAGAGGCTAGTCGGAACGTTGTTTCAATCCATCCCATGTATGGCATTTCAGTCCCGTTTGCTGCAGTCAATGTCAGATCACCAGGTGAGTCAAGGATCTCCGACACATCTCTCAGCCTTGTGGTTGGCAAGTGTTCTTCTCTCCATCTTTCATCGATTATTGAGACCTGGGAACCCGTGTCCCAGAGAGCTTGCAGTTGGTGGCCATTCAGGTAACATTCGACAAGACACTGCCTGCCGACTAGTGAGGTGACTTTGTGGGGGTGGCTAATCAGAGCTAAAGGGGGCGGAGTGTTCGTATTCTCTGCTTTACAGGGGGACTTTTCACTGGGGCTCGTTGACAGGTGGGTGCATTTTTTCTTATGCTCAGGCCAATTTTGTTTTTGACATGTTTTGGAACAATAGAGTGTCTTTTTACAGGATGAGCATTGTTTAAATTTGTCAGGTGAGTTTGCACGGCCACAGTTTGCACATTTCGGGGACTCGTTGCTCGCTACGGTTAACACCCGTCCCGTGGTGGTAACCACTCCCTGTTTAAAGGAGCCTCTCTGAATGGTCTGTCTCCTCTCGTTCTGCATCCTGCTTGAAAGTGTTCTCCACTGCCACATCTGTAGCAGTGTGTGCAGCGTTCCTCCATTCCTGTCTGCTGACAGGCGAAGCATCTTCGTGGAACACGGACTGCGCGGTTGGGGTAGTGATTTGGCCCATACCGAGGTGCTTGAGGCTGACTGTAGCTGTTGTAGTACTGTCGTGATGACACAGGGGGCTGAAGGTCTTGATCAGGTCTGCTACTGTAATACTGCTGCGGTGGCATGGGGGGCGGAGTGTCTCGGTCTGGCCTAAATGAAGGTGGGGCACAGGGCTGTGGCTGAAACCGTGTCTGCTGTAGAGTTTCTTTAATCTGAGCTATTTCTGCACTGAGACCTTTTAAAGAAGCTACATCTATCTTAAGCTCTTGGATGCCCGTTAACAACTCGGGAGAAACAACTGTCTTGGCTTCCTTCACAGGGCACTTAGCAGGTGGCCTATCTTCTGATTGTACCACACTAACACTTGTGGCTGACTGTGGGGTGTGGCATAATTTCTTTTTGTTTCTCCTTTCTGTCTCATTAGCACATGCAACGTTTAATCTCTCTAGCAAAAGCTCATCGGAGGTCTCAGTGTCTTGTAGGAGAGGTTGCATGTCTATTCTGATACTATCATTATGTAGGCCTGTAAGCAGTGTTTGTAAGCACATGCTCTGGACTAATGCTGGGTCATACTTAAGCCCTGACTCTGACTCTTGAGACGCAAAAAGTACTTTCTGCCTCAAATCTAAAACTCGCATGAGGAAACTCTGGGGAGTTTCTTTGCTATTTTGCACTTCCGAAGCTAGCTGCTTGTAAAGCTCGGTGGCGCTTTTTTCTTGGAAGTGGGAGCGTAAGATGCGTCGGAGTGTGGGGAGAATCAGGTGGGGTTTTCCTTCTAAATAGCTACGTAACTGCGACCCTGGAGAAATAGCTCTGATTACGGCATCTACTATTTCAATCTCTGGATAACTCCTGTTGAGTCCGTTCTCAATCTGATGAGCAAGGCTGGAAAATGATAATTTCTCTTTCTGGCCTGGTTCGCCTATTTGCCCTGAGATTTTGAAATCTTTGCGCCAACATGTACTTGGCTGCTGCGACTGAGCGCTGACTGGGGGTGGCATGCTGACTTGTGGGTTAACGGTAGGTGGGGACTGATGCTGAGACTGACGAACAGTAGCATTAGCAGAGGTGAACTGCTCAATTCTCACATCATCAGTTCTTTGTTCCTCTTTTCCTCTCTGTGTCCCGGCACTTTCCTCTCTTTCCTCCGTTCCTCCTGTTCGATTAGTTTTGGTCAATTCAGTTATCATGTCTTTCAGTAGCAACAATTCTGCCATGCCATCATCTTCTAACTGTTGCGTTTCTTCTCTTTCAATGTGGCTCATCACATGAATCAATAGTGATATGCGGGACTTTTCCTCGACATCTGCTCTTTGCGTGCCCGATATGTTGAGAGAGTCACAAACTTCAAGCAAATTGTCTCTTGTCAGTGCCTGTAATGCTCCTATTACCTCTTCCTGTAGCTTTTCTAATGGCGTCATATCGACAGGACAGGGGAAGCCTTTACTGTGCAGGAGTTGACTCTGAACTGGGTGGCTTTTACGGTTCCTGATGATCTCTGACTGGTCTCAGGTAACGTGTGAACCACCAGCTTCCAGCTCTCCTTGGACAGCAACACCTTCCTCGCTGCAGCCTGCCTGGGTTGTTTTGTGGGGGGATGAGCTGCCTCAGAATTCGACCGCCAGGTTGTGGGCAACCGGACATCTGAAGAGCAATCTCAGCGGTGCCTCCAAAATGTTACCCCTGTGAAACAGGGAAATAAGATGACTCTTGCACAAGACTGTGTTTCTTCACTGGCGTGTTTACTAGAGTGATAAAATAACAACCATTGCATTTTTCAATACAACAAATAAATTCAGTGTCAAATATTCATACAGCTCAATATCCATCAAAACATACATACAATTATTTAAACATGTTTCATTCTTAATGCAAATATCATGTTTACAATTGTTTCACCTTGAGAAAAGGATTCTGTTTCAATTAAATTACTGTTCAAAATAAAATATTAATTCTCTAGATATCACTCTTATCAAATATAATTCGTTTTATAAACGCTTTTAAACAACAAACAAACATGACTGAGCTAGACGATAACGTGCGCCATTTTGAATTAGCAGTGTGCTTTTCCCAACTTGACTCTAAACGAGGCAAAAACCGGAGCGCTTCCTCATTCCTCTACAAACAGCTAAAACTCAACATAAGCATCACAAAAACGCATGCAAGTTACTCTCCTGTGACAACAACATAATGCACATTGACTATGCGACTATTTTCATGAGCTTACTCCAACACATACCTGTGAAACAGGGAAATAAGATGACTCTTGCACAAGACTGTGTTTCTTCACTGGCGTGTTTACTAGAGTGAAGAAAACAGCGCATGCGCTCCCCCTACTGCACAAGGTAGACATGAGCAAGCGATCTCAAGAGCAGTTGATTCAGGTCATGACTCACGTTGTAGATCACAGATAACTTCACTTGCAGCAATAACCAATGAAATGCACAATGAATTACTTTTAAGCATTTTTAAGCATTTTAACCCTTTAGTGTCTTTTGACAAATTATGAGATTCTTTACTTTTAGTTTTTAACTACTAGCACAGAATTATACATCTTATCAGTTGACTATGATCATCTTGATCTTTTAAATCTTACTGAATTACAGACTTATATAATCATATTCCAGAGCATGAATTTACTGATTTTAAACTTGTAACAGTCTAGTAATGTATTACTTTCAACTTGTCACACCATCACTGTAACATAGGTGTTGACAAGTGTCCACACATTGTTGTATTTTTGTAATAGTTGTTTGGTGAGCTTCTGTAAACACCTGTCACTTCTCATTCTAAGATGGTCAGTGTTCTAGTAATTTACCTTGGTCTGTGTCTCAAACTATGCTATGTTGGCTCTTGGAATACGAGGCAATTGGTTGTGAAAATTATTTGCATTTGAAGTTTTCGAAGAAGTGGGAACCTGTATCCAAAATAAATGTGTTGAATTTGAGAATAACAGTTGCTTTTTGTGTTTTTCAGATATGGAGTGATTTGTTTTCTTTGTTTTGTTGTTTGTTTGTTTCCGTGTTCGTCCTATGGAACAAGGGGCAGGATTGCCTTTAAATAAAGTTCAAGTTTTCATGTAGTGATGTGTCGCCTGGATTAATGATTTAGCATGTTATAGTCAAAGTGTACAGATTTATTTTGGTTCATGGGTATGGATTGAAAAATCAGGGGAGTTTGAAGTTACATGGTAACAGACAATATTTCAGGTGTAAAATAAATGTGGTCAAGTTGCAGGACATTGTATTTTGGCCATTCCATAAATCGGCAGTATTTGTTCCAATTTCCCCCGCCCCCAATGTGTATATTGTCTTACTGATGACATGTAAAAACAACAATGTGGCTTGTTAAATCATTGTAAATGCATCATATATGCAAAGTATATTTCAGTGGTGTTGTGATGATGGAGGGAGTACATTATGCGGCAAGTGGGTATGGTCAAATCTACATGTAAGAGATAAATTGTATTTACACTTTGTGTTAGCGCAACCATACGGAGACACTGGCATTGTGTAAGTTGTGACAATTCTTGTCAAATAACATGAATCAGACAGGAATGTCCATGTGTGAATATTGTTGGGCCAACAATAATTTACTAGTCCCAATCAATTGTTCATCTTATAGCAAAGATGAGAAATAGATTGTGACTAGTAAATTGTAGTCATGAAGAAATTACAGGTAAGAGATTATCTGAGGTGCAAATGTCGTTTTCAATTCAAAACTTTATACAGTTCAGATGGTCCATAGCACACCATGTAGTAGTGATCTGTTCTTTTAAATATTTTTAGAATGATGTCTAAACATTTCAGTTGGACTACTGTGTCTGCATGTTGCCCTTTTGTAGTATTGCCACAAGTGGGCAGTATACAGTCAGGTGGGGTAGGTTATTTTGGTGAATGGTGATTTGGGAATTGTAGTTCAAATAGTCTTTGGACTGTGAGCCAGCCACGAAATGATACTCCAATTACCAGTGGCATGTGTGGTGTACAAGAGAGCGAGTTTCATTCCATTCGTTCCGGCCGGAGTTTACGCTGCACGGCAGTTTAACTGATGGACTGTTGAGCCCACCAAGTGAACCTTTAGGGTCTAACTCCGGCTTTTTGTCCCCCCTCTTAGGATGTCCTTACCACAGGCATCACAGAACGTGCAAGGTCCATTTGCACGGTTGTGCAAATTATTATCGAAATACCTTCAAACGGAGAGATATGCCATCCTGTCCAGGATGCAGTCCGGCAGGGAGGACACTTTGTGTTCCAGAAAACTGCGAGCTTTAGAGGACCGCTGCCTCACGGGGTCATGCTGCCTGTGTGGACTACCTGATCACACAGTGAGCACAGGTAGACCTGATTGAGGTACACCTAGCTGATGAGGATAACTGGACGCCTCTCTACTAGGCCATGTGCTGCGGTCGCCTGGACTGTGTCCGGATCCTCCTGGAAGCCGGGGCCGACCCTAACAGAAGCATAGAGGGCTCACACACCCTGATCTACTGGGCTGCCCTGGATGGAAGGCTGGAGATACTGGAGGAACTCATCATGTACCGTGCTGCTGTTCCTGTTGACATAGACACCCTCGAGATGTCTCCTCTCTACATCAGTGCTGAAGACAACAACCTGGACTGCTTCCACCTGCTGCTCCAGGCCGCTGGCATTCTGAACCGTGACGTGGCTTCTCTCCTGCTGGAGATGGTGCTGCTCAACAGGTACAACACGGCCTTCGTCCAGCTGCTGCTGGACCATGGTGCTGACCCGGCCCTGGTGACCACAAAGCAGGCACAGCTGGAGGAGAGGGTGGATCCTGAGGCTCTCAAGGTCTTTCTGGAGGCCAAGAGATGTCCTCACAGTCTGGCCCACGTGTGTCGGATCTGGATCCGCCAAGTGCTGGGCACACATCGCCTGAACCAAGTCCACTCCCTACCACTAACACAAGTGATGAAGGACTTTGTGCTCCACCAAAACTGACTTGAAGCTTGAAGGGAGTCAGTTTATTTATTTCATTTCCTAGATTTAGTTCTTCAGTGACTGTGTTTCAAACAAATCCAGGTGCAGAGTTTATATATCATTAGCATACACCACCTGTAGCCAATCCTACTACTATCATTGGGGAGTGATAATTGGAGTGTGTCCGTGTGTCTCGTTGTCTCCAGAGCCTCCAATCCAGAATTGAGTGGGCACAGCAAGCAGAAATTCTGTTTATCTTAATATGACGTGAGGTTCAGTTAGCATTGCACAGAAACAGCCGGGATAAATACTTTTTACTTTTATAATTGATTACATTTCAGTGCCTGTAATTTTTTAAATAAAAATACTTGATTAATACTTGACTCCATAAAAAGACTGGTCTCACTATCCACTTCGATATGTACAAAACTCACATTTCACAGTATAAGGACTCCATTGCACAATCCAAATCAATTTACTAGTCTGGTCTCATCTGTTCCAGTCACGGCAACTCCAAGACACTCTTTTCACTCCTTAAAGGAGAATTTCCGTTTTTTTTTTTCAACCTGGACCCTATAGAGAGCCGCAGTAACGAGTCCGGAAATCATCGATGCTAACAGCCCTGGTTCTTCACAGTTTTCGCCTATGGGAGTTTTGAATGGGTTTTTGGCGCGATGCTTCTAATAATCTCTCTGGGCAACGCTGGCTTAATCAAACGCGAACCAGTGTTTAGTAATATCATCTTCACACAGGAGGACCACTTTTACGAGTTTTGAAGCTTTTACTTGCCGTTAACACTTTGAGTGCCACGCCCCTTGGGCAAAAGGTTGCTGTACTGTGCCACATAGGCCGCAATGCATTTTAATATAGCCATATCATTTTTTGTGTTCCTCTTATATGGACAACCAATAGCCTTTATGAAACTTTGAACCCTTCTGTTTCATTTAAAAAAAAAACTGTGTTTATAAACCGTTCCATTTTGGAAATACACCCCTCTGAAAAAGAGTGTTTTAGACCGAACACAGCATGCTGAACTTAGTTTCTGAGATAATCACATCTTTATGTTAGAAAGGCGACAGAATGAATTCTGCTTTGAGTTGAACAAAATGATATAGCTGAAATGAAAGCTTAGAATGTCTAGTTTACCTGCGGGAAAAAGTATGTCAAAAGAATGTTTTTCTTTTTTTTCTACAAATATTAGTATGCAGCTTGGTCCAACATCAAAATGCTCACTTTCACAGCGTCATGCTGGATATTGAAGTCCATATTTCCACAAAGAAAGAAGATATCAACTTTTTTTTTTTTCTGGATGAAACTACACATTCTAAGCTTTCATTTTTTGTGTAACATTATAAAAATATTCAAACACAAAATTTCCTGCATTGTTTTATTTTCTTGAAAAGAACCTTCACAGGAGTTGGAAATGAACACATGCTGTATATTGGAGGCAAAAAAAGGTCACGAGCGATGACATCATCACTGCTGACATCACTGGACACTTGTACCGATGACATCATCCGAGCCTATGACATTGAGGACAGTTATGACATCAGCATCACTGTTATAGAAAATATTATTGTCTTGTACTATAAACAATGGGCCGTGGCCTCTCTGGGCGTCCCCCTGTCCGGACAGCCATATTCAGATGACCTGTGTGGAGTTAGCACAAAACATACAGATCTTTTATAACTGCTGCTTTGAGATGTGGGGGCGAGTCTATAGTACTGTAGTACTATAGAATAGGATAGAATAATCTATAAATAACTATCTATATATAATAATATATAATAATAATATAATATATAATAATAATATATATAATAATATATAATAATATATATAATAATAATCTATAAATAATTATAGAATAATAATAGTACTGTTATCTAGTCTCTTTTTGAGTATCACTCACAGTGATTGTTGTATCCAACAATCACTGTGAGTGATACTCAAAAAAGCAGGGGTAGAGGCAGAGAGGCACATGGTCACATTGCGGGCAGACAAATCTGGTCTCCTTTCGGTGTCCCTTCGCTGCGCAGTGCGCACATTTCCGATTTGCCTTGCTCTTGGTGGGCGGGACTTTCACCGGCTGTGGCACATGACCCGCAAAGTCTACATTCTGCCTCACTGAAGCTGACCGTTGGCGTGTGTGTCTTGGCGTCTTTCCTGGAGGAAGAGGAGGTGGCTCGTCTGCCGGAGGAGGAGGGGGGGGGCAAGCAGATGTCGCCTCCGTCCACGATTTCACCACAGACAGGGTGAAGTCTTTGAGGACTTTGCAGCTGGACGTGGGGTTGCATTTCCTGTACAGAGTAAATGCATTGCTCATTGCAATCTGCATGAGGTAGACCACGAACTTGGAGCTCCATTTGGACGTCTTCCTCACAAATGGATAGTAGGAGATCTTCTGGTCAAGTCGATCAACCCCACTCATGTACTGGTTGTACTCGACAACACATGCTGGCTTGCTCTGCAGGACCCGTTCACTTTGCCCTTTCTCTTTCACCGCCACAGTCTTCATGACATCCTGGTGGAAGGTGGAGATCATCCTGACGATGCGCTTGTCCCGCCATGCCAGGAACATCACCCCATCGTCATGACGAGCGAGTCGTTCACCTACTCGCAGATCCGACATGGTCACCTGCCGGATGGACGCAGGTTCGCCCCTCTTCACCCGGAGTGTCCCAGCTGAGTGCATCTGGAGGCTGAGGAGACGTCGGCTCACGGTCCCGCTGTTGTAGAAATTATCCATCCAGAGACGGTAGCCATATCCCTCAAGGCCGGCAATGAGGAACTGCACGGTGTCCAGTAGGGTGCTGTGAATTCCACAGTAGGGTTTCATTGCATAGCAATACCCGTTTTCTGAATCACACAGAATATAGCTCTTTATTCCGTACTTTATCGGTTTTGCCGGATTGTACACACGGAAACGTAGCCTCCCCCTCCACAACAGCATCCCTTCATCCACACTAATGTTTTGTGAGGGCTGGTACATTTCCTTGAACTTGGAGAGGAGCAAGTCAAGGATGAGCCGCACTTTGTGGAGCCGGTCGGTGGCATCGACCCTCTCATTGTCACAGAAATGGAGAAAGCGCCATATCAGCTGGAACCTGTTGCGGGACATTGTCTTCCTGAAGTATGGGGTCTCCATCGCCACATCAAGAGACCAGTAGTCCGCAATCTTGGGCTTCTTGATAAGGCCAGTGAGGAAGAGGAGCCCCAGGAATCGCTTCAGCTCTCCCACAGACAGCGGTTGCCAGGCGTTTACCCGGGTGTAGGGCATGTGCAGCTGATCCAGCACGGCGATGCACTGTTTAGCATAGATGTTGGTCTGCTGAACAATGATCTGCAGCAGCTCATCACAGAGGAACAGCTCCAGGAAATCTGCCGGCTTGTCTGACTGTAGTGATGCAGCCGCATTCCTGGGACCTGGCATTGCTGTGAAGGGGAAGACTGTCGGGCTCCAGTCTGGCATCGTATGCCAGCGTGGAGAGTCCTCCTGACGAGGCTTGCCCGCTGAAAAATGAAATAAAAGGTTTTTCTTCAGACAATTGTGATATGTAAAAAAGCTGTCTTTTTTCCAATAATTAGAAGCCTTGTGTTGACAATAATAATAATAATAATAATAATAATTGATATTATTATTATTATTATTATAGATGAGCTGGCTGCATACGTGACATGAATTTCCTGTAAAGTATCTATAGATTCTCACCTCTTGAAGACCCTCTCTTCCCAACTGCAGATGCCCGCACGCGCTCAGTCGTCACCACCTCCTCCTCCTCCTCCTCCACCACCTCCTCCTCCTCCTCCTCCTCCCCTGTAGTCAAAGTGAGTTTATAAAATATGATACATTCTTGAGGGAAAAAAGTTTATGTTTTCAATATCAGATGAATAATTGTAATTCTAAAATGGCTTATATCTCACCTTCGTCACTGGACTGCAAGCGGGCACGACGAAAGCTGGCGGGAGCACCTGCCCCTTCATCGTCAGTCCCCTCCTCAGAGCTGTGCTGCAACTCTGAAATTTTATATTATACATGGTATTAGTAGGCTAATTCAGGATTGTTATTCTTACCAAGCTTTGTGTTGACAAAAATAAATTGATGAATAAGTGTGTGCGTTTTTTTTTTTTTTTTTTTTACATTATTACCTCCAATGGTTTGTTTACTTGCTGGCCAGTGATGCCTGTTCCTATATAGATACTGTACTGTAAGTCACATGTTTAGATTGTTCTCATGGTTTCCTTTTGTCCTGACAAATACATGGTGGATGAGTTGAGTTCCCTCCCCCTCCCTCCCCTGATATGTGAAGCGCTTTGTGTGTCTAGAAAGGCGCTATATAAATCCAATCAATTATTATTATTATTATTATAGATGTAGCTGGCTGTATACGTGACATGAATTTCCTGCAAAGTATAGGTTCTCACCTCTTGAAGAAGACGCCATCGCCACATCCCCCTCCTCTGAGCCTCTCTGAGGCGCCAGATCAGTCTCCTCCTCCTCCTCCTCCTCATCAAACTCGTCAGAGTCTGTAGTCAAAGTGAGAGTTTATAAAAATAAGATACATGATATGTGTTTTCAATATCAGATGATTTTTTGAAAATCGATTCATCTCACCATCGCTGGAATCCAGGTGGGCATGACGAGGTGGTGGATGCCAGTCACCATCCCTCGTGTTGGATTCCGCAGGATCCGATGAAGGATCGGATGAGGGGTCCTCGGAGTCAGTCTCCGGAAGATCTCTCTTCCTCACGGCACGGCAGAGGGCCTGCTCCAGCGTAAGCTGGCCAGCTCCGGGCCTAGGCCGTCTGCGCCTGGGCATACTGCTAATCTACACGCCTACACCTGGCTATAAACTAGCTAACAGACACACAGACAGAGACAACTACACACACACACACACACACACACAGACAGACAGACAGACACACCGACACCAACACCAACACCGACACTTATTTTTTTTGTTTTTTTTTGTTTTTTTTTTCACAAACACACTACTAAGAGCTACGGTAATCTACTGCTAACGCTAACTAACACACGCGATCTCCCACACACACACACACACACACACACACACACACACACACACACACACTGTGTGTGGTTTGTGTGTCTCAAGACACACAAACCACTCACCAAACACGCCAAACACTCAAATCTACTCACCACACAATCTCACAAACTGATCTAAATATAATCTATCGCTAATGACTATGCTAAATACTCGCTAAATACTCGCTATGCTATGGATATGCTCAAGAGGAAATAAACGGACCGAGAGGAAGGGAAGACAAGGAAGGAATGGCCGATTGTCGCGCTCTCAAGAAGAGAAAGGCAGCGCCCTGACGCAGGAAGGGGGGGGGCAGCACTGCATTGCGTCAAGATTGCGCCGATTTACGCATCCGATTCTTGTAGGGATTCATGTTGAATACTTGCCCAAGGTCCTAAACGATCTAAAAATTGAATAAAAGCAATTTCGAAAAAAAGACGCCATACGGCGTCTTTGGCACCCAAGCGAGATTAATAAAAAGACGCCGTACGGCGTCCTTGGCACCCAAGGTGTTAAAAGGACGGCTAGCTAGCAAACGGCTAAATGAGACTACACTTTTGAGTCGATGGGGATATATACGTCAATAACGTCACCACTTCAAAGGGCGAACACGGAAATTCTCTTTCCCTCACCTGGTTCAGCCCGGGGTAATCAGTGCACACATCAACAACAGTCCAGGTTGTGTGCTGACATGACGTGGAAGCCTATGCGACAGTGTGTAGTTCTGGATTAGCTTAGCTCAAGCATTTTACTTCTAGGGCTCGCATTTACGCTTCAAAACTCATAAAAGTGGTCCTCATGTGTGAAGATTATCCGACTGAACTCTGGTTCGCGTTTGATTAATCTTGCGTTGCCCAGAGACCTTATTTGAAGCATCGCGGCAAAAACCCATTCAAAAATCCCATAGACAGAAACACTGTAGAACCAGGAAGTTCGGGACTTCCGCATTCTGCCTACAAAAATACGTCATCCCTGCGGCTCTCTATTTCCCACACTGTATGGGTCTTATGAACTCGTGACATATTTTTTGAAATTTGGTCCAGTACTCACATTTTATTTATATATATATTACCATTCACCACCCACAGTATCCTACATTACAGGAGTGCCGGTGTATATATTATTTTATTTTGGTTTGTACAAGGACCGGACTGCCACCCCGTCAACCACATCTTTGGAGTTCCCGCATACAGCCAGTGAAGACATATCTCATGTGAGTTGAATGGCTTGTCTTGTCATCGTCATCATGTGTCCTCCATAGTAGGCTACTATCGTTGATGTTAGATTCACAATCGATTATCAATGGACCAAGACACCTTTTATGTTATAAACTTCCACAACTATCCTGTCTCTTCAGACTCAACAGGAAGATGCAGCGGAACAAATAAGCGACATGAGCTTTGAGTAGATGGATGATCTCTCAGACGTCACTTTTGTCCCACCTAACACTGCCTCGCCTTCCAGCCAGGTGCATGCTCCCTAGTCCGATACCTCACGAGTCCGACACCTCACGAGTCCGAAAAAAGAGGCATTGGACAGGGGATCATGTCTATGTTCCCCGGCTTCTATGTTCCCCGGGTTCTATATTCCCCGTTTTTCACTAACCCTAAACCTAACCTCCGCCAGACCCTAACCCAAAACCTAACCTCTCCCACCCCCACGCCTAAACCTAACCTCCCCCAGACCCTAACCCAAAACCTAACCTCTCCCACCCCCACGCCTAAACCTAACCTCCCCCAGACCCTAACCCAAAACCATGAGGTGTCGTCGGACTCGTGAGGTATCGGACTAGGGAGCAGTCCCCTCCAGCCAAGGATCTGTTTCGGGCTCCCAGGGCGATACCCCATCCGGATGGGCTGAAAATAAGTGGCTGGTCAATGAATCGCATCTCCTGGAACTTTTTAAAAGATGTAGCATATGTGGCTGTAGCGTAGAGGAGAAAAACATCACAAGAAAAGCCAGCCAAATAGAAATTGAGTGGACCTGCCTAACAGGACACTCAGGAAAGTGGGCATCATGTCCTGATCGAAGGGGGATGGCTGAAAACAATATCCTGGTATGTGCAGCCACAGTTTTCACTGGAGCAACACACAGACATAGCAGACTGGGCTGAACTAGTCAATCTCCAAATTCCAAAGCAAACCCAGTTTTATGCCATGCAGTCGGTGTCCACCCGCTATGCCGACCACCCGCAATGCCGACCTTAGGTTTAGGTGTGGGGGTGGGAGAGGTTAGGTTTTGGGTTAGGGTCTGGGGGAGGTTAGGTTTAGGCATGGGGGCTGGGAGAGGTTAGCTCCACCGACACGCGGCACGCCGCCTCGCTCAGCTGGTTCTGCTTGTGGGCTATCGGCATTGCGACCTGTCGGCATTGCAGCCTGTCGGCACATAGACGCGGCACCATGCAGTCAACCTACTTCATATACCTGTGATACAGCATGCATACAGAGATCAACAGAAGAAAATCATGGAGCGCCTCACTCAGGAAACGGCACTTGGAAAGAAGATTGAACTGTGTGCGGATGCCAGATCTGATAGTCCTGGTAAGCATTTTTTCATCAAAATGTAAATTTGTATTATTGTTGTTTTACTTTTAAACTGTATAAGCTTTGTTTGTTTTTATCCCAGGTTACAGTGCTAAATATTCCACCTGTTCCTTCCAAGATGATGCTACAAAGGAAATCGTTCATTTTGAATTGGTCGAGGTAATTCAGCACACACCATTAGCTGATGTAAAGAATCATCTGGTGGAAACCTTATTTGACTGGTTGTTCTCTATACCATGGACATGCCATATCTGAAAATACATTGTGATGCTCTAGGTTTCAGAAGCATCCAGCTCTGTAGCGATGGAGGCCATGGGGTCCCAGAGGGGGCTGAACCAACTCCTGTATATGGATCGTCTGGATGTAGCCGTTATGACAACAGACAGATCGCCATCCATCCGCAAAATCATGAGGGATGACTACGCCAACATCCACCATGCATTTGATCCCTGGCATGTTAGCAAGAGTAAGTAACAAAGACCAACACAGTTTATTACATAACCCACTGACTACATCATCCTATTCTAAATAGGATATCTAAATAGCCAGGCCGGAGGCATTTTGGATCCGGGTTGTCCGTCCGTCCGTCCGAGGTTCGTTAACGCGATATCTGAGGAACGCCTTGACGGAATTTCATCAAATTTGCCTTTAACATCCACTTAGACTCAAGGATGATCTGATTAGATTTTGGTGGTCAAAGGTCAAGGTCACTGTGACCTCTCAAACGCCATTTTCAAGGTTGTTAACGTGATATCTCAGGAATGCCTTGACGGAATTTCATCAAATTTGCCTCAAACATCGACTTGGACTCAAGGATGAACTGATTAGATTTTGGTGGTCAAAGGTCAAAGTCACTGTGACCTCTCGAACGCCATTTTCAAGCTTGTTAACGCGATATCTCAGTAATGCCTTGACGGAATTTCATCAAATTTGTCTCAAACATCGACTTGGACTCAAGCATGAACTGATTAGATTTTGGTGGTCAAAGGTCAAGGTCACTGTGACCTCTCGAACGCCATTTTTAAGCTTGTTAATGTGATATCTCAGGAATGCCTTGACGGAATGTCATCAAATTTGTCTCAAACATCGACTTGGACTCAAGGATGAACTGATTACATTTTGGTGGTCAAACTTCAAGGTCACTATGACCTCATGAACGCCATTCCCAAGTTCATTAACGCAATATCTCAAGAACGGCTTGATAGAATTTCTTCTGATTTGGTCAAACATCGACTTGGACACAAGGATGAGCTGATTCCATTTTGGTTATCAAAGGTCAAAGGTCAAGGTCACTGTGACCTCTCGAATGCCTTTTTCAAGCTTGTTAACGCGATATCTCAGGAATGTCTTGATGGAATTTCTTCAAATTTGCCTCAAACGTACAGTTGGACTCAAGGACATTTTGGTGGTCAAATTTCAAGGTCACTGTGACCTCACACACCCAATTTTTAAGCTCTGTAATGCAACATCTCACCAGCGCCTTGACAGAATGTCTTCCAATTTGCCTCAAATGGCGATTTGGACTGTAGAATGAACTAATGGTGGAGGCATAAGTCCGCGTTGCGGTCGTTCTAGTTTGTTTCTTTGTTTGTTTTTGTTTTACTTAGGTGTGAGGAAGAAACTTGTGGCTGTCTCCAATCTGACTCTGAACAAAGATCTACAAGCATGCCTGAAATCAATCACCAACCACTTGTATTGGTCTTATGCCACAAGTAAAGGTGATCAGGAGGTAATTTTTGTAATTTGAATACACTAACATTGACTAGAGAAGACATGTTATATTCATTATAAGAAAAATGATTGATAGGATACTGGATATGAATGGTATTCAGTTTGATACAGGATATTAATGTACTCAGATTGTTTTCACCCTGGTATAATCCAAAAAGCAATTTTGTTTCCTAATCTGCTGTCCATACTGTAAACTTAGGTGTCCTTTCCCATATTGTATGTTTCTTCTCCAAGGATAAATGTCACTTAGACTCTAAGTGACACATTTATACTTGGAGAACAAACACAGTGATTGTTAAAACATTTCCGAGAGCCACCTTTCCAAATAAATGATAAGCTATCATTGTGATAGCTTGATGTGAGAGGCCAGTAGATGGCGCACTGAGGCCCACCAGTGGGCCACAGCCCAGTGGTTAAGAAACGCTGACTTTTAGAGTCCCTTCTCATTTTTCTCGATTGTTGATGTAGATGTCACAGTTTGATATGTTTTTGGGACAATGGGGAGAAAGGACAAACATTTCTGTTAGAAAGAAAAATAGAATTAGATCTAAAAATAGAAGTAAAACAAATCCATGCATTTGGTTCTCATTTAATATAAGTAGTATTTTGTAAAGAGTGGCAAATTGGCGGTAACTTCCTGAACAAAGGAAGACATCGTGATAATTCTCCTCAGTCCAGAGATGGTGGATCATCTGCCATTTCAGTTACTGTCATGGGTTTTAGCGGGCTAAATGTCAAAGCTAGCATGAAGCAATGTGGTATCATGAAACTAGACATGAAGAGGAACACAGACATGCCAGACATGATCTGTAGACTACGTCACCATCTTTTTTATTCTTTACATCATGGACACAGGTCTCCCTGGGCAAAACCCACTTCCAGGTGCCAAACAGGGCATTTGCCAGACTGAGTAGGACAAGGATGTTTATTTGTGCTCAGGACCTGGCAGTGCTCCTCTTTGGCCGGGATGTACTGGCAACCTCCAGCCTCACAGGAAGGGCACCGCAGAGTGGAACTCCAAAAGAACAGCTTGATGCTGAAAAACTCAACGCACTTGTTGGTAGGTACTTGATGTATAATTCACTACATGCATAATTTATGGATTATTTTTGTATTTATGTAGCTACAAACCAGGGTTTCCGTTATCCAGTAATTGCATGGGCTAGTAAGTAATCCAGTATCTAACTGTCCCTGAGTAGCTGGGTTTTTTGGGTTGTTGTTTTGGTCCGAGTTGTTGTATGGTCTCTCCTGATTCTAAATATAACTGGATTGCTTAATTTGACCAAGTAAATGTAGATGCACAAAACGGTTCTGACTTGGGCAGTTAGCCTGAGCTGCCGTGCCTACTTAGTAGAGATGCACCGCCAGCAATTTTCTCGGACGATTCTGATTTTTCAATAGTCCGAACTGCCGATTTTGTTTCAAAGCTGGCTCCTACTACGAGACATCAATTTATTTGTATGGTAATCAACAATCAGATAGTCATAATCAATAATCATAGTTCAGGTTGGTTCAGATTACTTCACAATATTAAGTTCAACATTAATAAAGGTCAAGAATAGGGATGCAACGATTAACCGCCGACCGGTTAAGCATGTGGGTTAAACAGTTAATTTGCATATTAATTGGATTACAACGTGTTGCCAATCTGCCGATCCCTCCTTCGTGGGAAGCAATGTTAACTTAAGTATATGGAAACATGGCACACGGGTTAACCTGTTAGTAGTGATGCGTGGGTCACCCAGAACCCGCCGGGTCCCACGGGCTGGCCCGCCTCGCAGGCGGTCTGGGTTGGCAAATTATGAAAATATCGCGGGTTCGGGCGGGGCAGGCTCAGAACGTGATAAAGCAACATTATAATATAATTTAGTTAGAGCAGTGAAACACAGAGTAACCCTTTATTAATAATTTAGTTAGAGCAGTGAAACACACAGAGTAACCCTTTATTAAGACGTGAACTCTCTCACACGTACACACAATCAGCGAGTCTGAAGCCGTCTGCACCTGCTGCACTAGTAAAGAAACGCTTCAAATGAGGTAACCTAGGTGGTCTCAAAACAAACATTTTTGAAGGATTATTCGCTGTAATTATTATTTGAAGTGTCCATAAAACTGATGCCACTGCAGATTTTCTGTTGTGGACTCGACTGTGATCTATTTGTCAATTTTACTGCAACGTGAGTAGGCTACGTGACCAATTGAGAGCGCATGTGGTAATTAAAAGAAATTGGAAGGAATAAGAACGGTTTCTGTAGCCTACCTCCTCTACCTGCTACCTCCATTTTGAGACCTTGGATTAATTGAGGAAAGATCGATAATAGCCGAGTTTGTAGCACCGATGAAGCAGAAAGAAATTAACGACATGAAAGCAGCCGTGCAACGCATCCAGAGCAGTAAAACTGCTGTCCAGTCGCGCACTGGCACACATGTGTGTGTCTGTCTGTGAGAGAGATGAGAGAGACGAGTTTTGACACACATTGGAGAGCTCTGCTGCACTCATCGTGAGTCCAGAGACATATTACATTCAATTGGCCGTTTGCGGGCTGCTGGGTTGGGTTGGGTTCTGGGTTTTCAGATATTTTAACGGGGCGGGCAGGGCATACTGGCTCCGATGACGGGTTGGGTTGGTGCAGGCGTTAAAAAACCCTGACCCGGGCATCACTACCTGTTAAGGGTGTCACCTTAGCAAGACATTTCCAAAGCTGCTTTGAGTATTGGTATTAGGGAGCTCCATCAGAGTAAGTTTGTCATATATATTGTTAATGCAGAACACTGGGGAGAATAGATGTCAAGCTAGCTTTAAAATTGAGGCCACAGCCTCTGAAAGACAATGTCAGCCGTCTGTGGGACGCCCAGTCTCAGGGGTTTGTAAAACATGAGAGAGGGACTTCATCAATGTTCATGTTCTTCTTCATCCTCCTCCAGACACTGTAATCGGCGAGTTTCCTGGAACTACGGTTGCTGACATCAGGACCGTGATCCGCCGGAAATGCAATAATGAAAGCTGGAGTGCGAAGAATCCTGCCACCGCAACACCCAAAGAGCAGTCCACACCCAATCTGGACAATTCCCAGAATTAGAACGATGGGCGTATTATTATTTAATTAGTTCTTAAGTTATAAGTTGAGCTGCACACCAAGAGAGCAAGCACCAAGCGCCTATTCTTCTCTCCAGCTTCAAAACCTTAAGGGGACGGGATCCCTAACCCAGAGCCACATCCCAACCCTGCCCTCCAAACGAACCTGCCCCCAGAGGCCCAACCAGACCATTTGCAACCAGCAGTCGCCAGCCGCTTCATCTCACCTGACGGCGAGGAGTTTCAAAGGTAGGACGTCCCACGTGGGAGGATCTTGCTGTTCCCCCCAGTTCCTCTCCCCCGTTCAACCAGAGGAGGCACTAGACGTGCAGTGGCCAGGACTCATACGCGTAGTCCGGCTTTCCACCTGCAGACACGGAGTCTGTCTGTTCGGATACGGTGTTAACCTACATCAAATCGGAGATCGGTACAATGAGAACAAATATTAAAAATTGAATACGATACAAATATATAAATTAAATAGAATCATATAGGCCCAATAAAAGGCAAGATAAACATACCCATCATAGGCTAGTATATTGTTTTCATTGTACCTTTCCTGTGTTCGTGGACTTAGCCTATAGGGAGATGCTGCTTTATCTTCAAAACTGCATAATAATGTCAATGGAATGAAAAAAAAAATCTAGGCTACAATAGGCTATCATAAAATGTTGGTGTAATGGACACGATTGCGATGGGATGTGAGTGCCAAAATGCGACATTTACACTTCCAAGTTGTACTCTTTGATTGAATGACAGAAATTGGTTAGAATTAAGTAGAGCAGTGGTTCCCAACCTACGGTACGCGTAGGTGGTACTTGCGCCCCCTGCTGGTGGTACTTGGAAGGCTCTGTGGGGAAAAAAAAAAAAAAAAAAAAATTAGTTTTTGTGCAAAATCCATGGTGGTCATTAGTAGTAGTTTTCAAACATGTGAAAGTGAAATAATAATAATAATTATTAATATTATTGGCAGTGTTTCTCAAGGTAGGTGGTACTTGCGCCCCCCCCTGCTGGTGGTACTTGATCCCTGGAATCCCAATGTTTAAATTATGAAATAAACCCAACTTTAAAATCAATTGTAAAACATGTTTATCTATCAAAATAATACTACGAATGAAAATAAACTTGTGATCATTGAAATTGAGGTTTATTTTGTTGTCTTGCGATTTAGAAACAAATATTTGTTTCTGACGGACACTATACCTGTTGCGCATGCACAATTACCTGCCCGCCCCGCATGGTTACACAAGTGGTGAACAAAGACGAGGAGGGATGCTAAAGTGGATCAAAACGGGAGGGAATCGTAAAAGAGCTGTAGTAGAGGAGAGCAGCAACGATGAAGCACAAGGAGGTGAAGACAGCAGTCAACCCAGCACAAGTGCAGCTGCTGCAGGTTGCACATAGGCTGCAGGTTGGAATAAATTTGCCTCCTGCGTGAACTGTGCATAGCTGAATAGACTGTATTTTAACGTTGGTCATATGGTGGTACTTGGAGAGCCAACTACTTTCTCAGGTGGTACTTGGTGTAAAAAGGTTGGGAACCACTGAAGTAGAGAATCCATGGTGACAGGCTGCCTGTGTCTGTGCGCATTTGGCACAGCAGCGAGATGAGGGGATGAAAGGCACACAGCGCGCTCGCCGCTGCTGACTGAAGTGAATACAGTGAGTAATACATGTTTCAGGTGCAACGTTATACACTTGATATTCTCACGCCAAATCCCTCTTTTTCCCCTCCATCTCTAAATCGGACAGGTTTTATTTCCTTTTTTCCCTCTGTTGCACTAGTCAGCAACATGTTGCCACTCTTTTTCTTTTGAATTGATAATCAGGCTCATTTATATGCGCTGTAACTTCATGTTGTGATTTGCATTATCCATTGGTTGGATTTGAGTATGCAGGGGACGGGATATGGGGCAGATCCCCGTGCGTAATCACTGTGGCAGCTGCTGGTAATGGGGAATTGCGTTCAGGTGTGCGCGCCGTCACTGATCCTGTGTTGTTTTCTGTTACTTGAGAAGTTGCAAAAAGTAAAGTGTTGTGGTGGAATAGTGACCTATCGCGGTAGTAGTGGTCGCTCGCACTTTATTATTCTTGTGTTCATAAGTACTGCTTCTTTTCTGGGGTGGTAATTTCAAAATGTATGGGAATGCAACATATCTTTATGAGAAGTGATTATTTTAATTAATGGTGTGGTCATATTTCATACTGTGTAATGTTGGAGTGCATATTTGCTTATGTTTGATGGTACGTCAGGTATTCTCAGTTGCGCATGCGTCGACCGGCTGATTCCTCATATGCCTAACGTTATCGTTCTGACTGGTATGCAGAGCTGGTAAGATAAACGATATGTTATAAATAATATTATTACCTGTGTGTTGGTACCATTAAAGGGATAGTTCGGTTTGTTTGAAGTGGGGTCCTATCAGCTAGTTCTATACACTAACTTAATTAGGTACAGTATTCTGGAGGCTGGGCGCATTGTGGAACGAGACCGCGCACTCAGCGCAGCAGCCAAACCAGCCTTTTCTCTGTAAGTACGGGGGGTCAACAACTAAAACGTAATTTAGCCACCTAAAACAACGGCCACCTAAACAAATCGATATCCGTGTACATGCACGCTCTATTTTGACAATTTTCAGCGCTTTACAAAACAGCAGTTTCATTCGGCACTGCTTTTTCTCCCAACCGTACAACTACCGTATTCCTCCTCCTCAGGCACAGCTGGAGGAGAGGGCGGATCCTGAGGCTCTCAAGGTCTTTCTGGAGTCCAAGAGATGTCCTCACAGTCTGGCCCACATGTGTCGGATCCGGATCCGCCAAGTGCTTGGCACACATCGCCTGAACCAAGTCCACTCCCTACCACTAACACAAGTGATGAAGGACTTTGTGCTCCACCAAAACTGACTTGAAGCTTGAAGGGAGTCAGTTTATTGATTTCATTTCCTAGATTTAGTTCTTCAGTGACTGTGTTTCAAACAAATCCAGGTGCAGAGATGATATACCATCAGCATACACCACCTGTAGCCAATCCTACTACTATCATTGGGGAGTGATAATTGGAGTGTGTCTCATTGTCTCCAGAGCCTCCAATCCAGAATTGAGTGGGCACAGCAAGCAGCAATTATGTTTATCTTAACACGTTCACTGCCGTGGACGAGATAACTCGTCAAAAAAAATCCAACGGTTGACTGCCGTGGACGAGTTATCTCGTCAAAAAAAAAAAAAAAACATTTTGACAGTGGGACGTGGATCGAACCCTTTTACATCTCCTATATAAATATGGGAGCCACCGAACGTGTACAACCCATTCCACCGACCCACTAAGTGGCGACAGTGCTCTCCAGACTAGCGAAAGCCGAGCCAAAACTGCAGGGAAAAGCGTGAGGAAGCCATTCTCATACTGTAGGCGAAAACGCTTTCGCGCTGGTGCACAAAGGTGGCGCACAACGGTGGGGAGTTCCAAAAATAGACTGGGTGCAACACACACTTTGAAACACGCAGCATAAAGGCCAGAATCCAGGGATTAAAGTTCTCCGTCGCTACGACGGATTTCCGTCTATTGGAGCCAGATATGAAATGTGAAAAATACCAAAATTAAAGCCCCGTTGTATATTTTCAATGTGTATTGTATTGAGTTTGAATGAAAGCTTTTATTTTGAAAAATTCCGACCGGATGTCCAAATGATTTTCCTGGGCTGTGTTCAAGCCACAATAAGTCTGAAAATGTATTGCTACGGTTTCCAGGTTGAATGTCGTTTCCTTGCCTGTTTCAATGCACCACTATGTTCGCTGATAAATGTTTTGCTACGTTGTGCTATGTTTTCGGCCCGCTGAACGCGACCCTGCAGCCACTCCATGTAACGCTAACAAAACTGTTGCCGATCTGCCTCTCAGACAGCGTTAGTTCCTAACGTTAAATTATCCATGACAGCATGGACTGAAGAAGTTTGTTATTGTGAGAATTGGAGTTAATTTATTACTGCAAAGGTGGAGGAACTTTGAAAACATGCGCGATGCGGAGTTGTCTTTTATTGGACACGGACAGGTAAAACTTGCTAACACACACATGCTCAAACGTTTGCTGCAGTAACGTTAACGTTATTATTTTCGGTGTATTTTCCCCCCTGACAGAGCGGGGGGTTGACGCTTTTTCCACGACCACATGTCACTAATTGTCATTTCCACCATAAGGTTGCATGCGCTAGCAACAGTTGTTTGTTAATGTTATCATGTTGCGTTACAGGTGCCTATAGCTCATTCAATAACGTTAGCGTTGACGCTAGTTAAACTCCACTAGACTTTTTCTCTCCATCAAATACCGTTATTCTGCTGACATGTCAGCAGAATAACGTTATTGTTCCTGTAACGCAACATGATAACATTAACAAACAACTGTTGCTAGCGCAGTAACTAGTTGGTTACTATCATTCTGGTTAGCATTAGATGTGTCAGCTGCTGCTAGTCTCTGAGTTAGTTGATAACAAGATGTTGATTTAATCTGTTACCTGACTCCATGATAGTTCTGTAATTCTGAGGGATGTTTTAGATGTAACCGTGTGCAGTGGGATGTTTCCTCTTCACTTGATGCTGAACTGTAACACTAGCATTAGGTGGTTAGCCTAGGCATGCTAGGTGTTGTCTGACAGTATTAATTGGTGTGTTTTCATAACAGTAGGCTACCAGACCATCAGCTCAGTGGGGGGGGTTCCTCTGCTTTCCGAAGCCCTGCCACTCCGAACGTTAACTTCCATTATTCGGACTGGCGGTCGTTCACCTTAGAAGCCGCAATGCCGACCTTAGGTTTAGGCGTGGGGGTGGGAGAGGTTAGGTTTTGGGTTAGGGTCTGGGGGAGGTTAGGTTTAGGCATGGGGGGAGGTTAGGTTTGGCGTGGGGGCTGGGAGAGGTTAGTGAAAAACGGGGAATATAGACCCCCTTTCTGAGTGCTGATATTTCGGAGTGGCAGAACGTCGGAGTGGCAGCACGTCGGAGTGGCAGCATGTAACCCTCAGTGGGACAGGAGGGGTGAGAGTTTGGGTGGAGCTGAGCTGTGTGACTGGTGGAAGAGAACCTCCTTAGTTGGGACATATTTTTGACAATGTTGTTGTAGTTCCTGTGGCTACTGTTAGTTATAATTGTTATACTGATCCCTTAATCTACTTTGACTCGATAAAAAACATCTATATATTGTGATTTATTATAGCCAGTAATTTTCGAATGTATCTGTTGGCATACCTACGTGGAACCTTATAACATCAGCCCAGAACACAATTCATGCATCATTAGGCCTACTGGATGTTTGGTAACTTGAGAGTGAAATGAGTGTGATGTACACACTGTCTGCCGTTTTTTACATGAAAACCCATGTGAAGCGACGGCACGGTGGGGGAAAAGCGGACACTCTAGAAAGCCCGAAATAGCTAAAATAGGCCTCGAAAAATTTTCAGTCAAAAGATTTTATTTTGCTTTAACCCCTGAGAATCGCACAAAGCTTCATCAAAGCTCTCAACCGAAAACCCAAGAAACGAGCGAGCCCCAAACCCAAAAAACAAGCGAGCCCCATCCAGACTCGCCGACGAGGGGCCGCCAGGGAGGGATGCTGCTCAGACAGGCAGCAGAAACTCGCTTGTGACAAACGCTGCAAAGCCACCAGAGACACGCCCACGGAGGGAGGAGTTTGAAGGAGAGGGGGGTGCGGGTGCTGTTATGGAGGAAATTACTGTTCAGAACTATATTGTTTAGATGTCTGATGTGTTACTGATGCCAAAAATAAATGGTTAAAGTGACTGTTCTGCCTGTTTGATTGAATTTCACAAAACTGCGATTATCTCAGCTTTCTGTCTCAGACGCTGAAACCATGCTGTATTCAACGGCTAATATCTACATAACTACTAACTCTACAAACTAACTCTTTTAGACAGAGAAAGCACACATTCTATTAGTACTTTTGAGATATTTTGTGTTCACAAAGTCCAAGCAGAAAATAATCCTCGGCTCTTGAAAGATGAGCCAGAATCCTCAAAAAAAAACCTTGGCAGAAGCTACCTACAGTAAAAAAGAAAACTGTTGGCAGTGAATGTGTTAATATGACGTGAGGTTCAGTTAGCTTTGCACAGAAACAGCCAGGATAAATACTTTTTACTTTTATAATTGATTACATTTCAGTGCCTGTCATTTTTTAAATAAAAATACTTGATTAATACTTGACTCCATAAAAAGACTGGTCTCACTATCCACTTCGATATGTACAAAACTCACATTTCACAGTATAAGGACTCCATTGCACAATCCAAATCCAATTACTACTCTGGTCTCATCTGTTCCAACCACGGCAACTCCAAGACACTGTTTTCACTCCTTAAAGGAGAATTTCGTTTTTTTTTCAACCTGGACCCTATTTCCCAAACTGTATGGGTCTTATAAACTCCTCGTGACATATTTTTTTAAATGTGGTCCAGTAGTCACCGATATAGCCTTGTTTGCAGCTGGAGCAATGTGCTCAAACTGGAGCAATGGGTCCCATCAGGGCAACTGTGTATCGTCCATCCACGTTCGCTAAAACTGCTTGTTTTGCCGGCTGGCTGGCTCAAACTCTCTTTATAGTGTCTGGCAACATGGATACGACTCCATTCATACATATTATCCACCGGGGCTTACTGTCGGACAGAGAAAATAGGCGTACACCCCCCCCCCTAGTCCCCCCTGACAACATCCTGTTCTATCCAGCAGCAAAGCAGAGTCTCGCAAGAACGCGAGCGAGAGTCGAGTAAGAGTTTTGCTTAGTTGGTGCACGGCCGCGGGAGAGTGTTTTGTTTGGAAAGAGCTCGTGACGTACTTCTTATATTCCAGACTAATTTCTCATTCTTATCTAGCTACGTAGCCTACTACTACTACAACAAATAGTAAGAGCTTACTACTACTAAAAGCAGAGAGGGGGAGGTTATCTACTCGCTTTTGTTATATCAAAGATAGCCGGTTTTTGTGTGTCAAACGTCTTTATTTTTTCCGCCTCTGACCTTCCTTCTACACTTCAACAATGGTTTGTGTCTGCACATTTCCTAACTGTACCAACAAAATGACAAACTACACTTGTCGCAGCTTTCACAGACTACCCATGGCTGATAAGGACAAGCTGAACTTATGGCTAGTTGCGTTACACATGGATGCTAACACCACGGTCCAGGTGCTGCGCCAAGCAGACCATCGGGTCTGCAGTGACCATTTCGATCAGGATGACTACTGCCAGACATAGAGGAGAAGACATCCTGTACCAAAGCACCTTTTTCTCAAGAGAAATGCTGTTCCGAGAGTGGTGGGAGCTGCTGCAGACAGAGTCGAGGTAAGGTAATGTTAGCATCAGCTAACGCTATTGTGGACCTGGCATCAGTAACGTTACACATCGCAAAAACAAAGCAGTTGACATTCACAATAACAATACATGATATCAACAAGCTAACATTATCTTGGTAATATCGTCAAATGGGGGTCCATGGTCTAATTTGTGTCAGTTTAGGGGTCCTTGATGTGAAAAAGTTTGAGAACCACTGCTTAGGAGATATCAGTGCAGTCAGTGGCAATGAATGATGACGGTAGTTACTCAATGAGCCTCTTTCATGGTCTTTTCTAATGTTCACATTGAAAGACTCATTGAAGGATTTGCCACAGCATTGCCAAGCTGTAGCTCTGACTGTGTAATGTTTACACAACAGATCCATATTATATGACTGGTCTGACTTGGAACTAGTTCCATACTTACCTGTTTTCTTGGTTATAGCTGTAAAATAGGAATGTTGTTCATAGCTGACTGTGAGAAAAAACTACTTCTTTACTTCCTAGGGAGGTGATGGTGGGGATGTTTCTCCCGAAGCAACTGAATTTGCTGCAGTCCCACAAATGTAATCAACTCCTATCCTAGCCTCCTGTTTGATGCTCCTTCTTTCAAGTCCACTTCAGACCGCGACACCACGCACCAAGCCATCATTATCTGGGGCCTACCTTGCACTGCCTCCTACTTGGGCACAATCAGTGGTAAGCTTAGTGTTGCTGACACATTTTATTTATATATATATTCCCATTGACCACCCACAGTAGCCTACATTACTGGAGTGCCACTCAGCGTATATATATTTTTTATTTTGGTTTGTACAAGGACCGGACTGCCACCCCGTCAACCACATCTTTGGAGTTCCCGCATACAGCCAGTGAAGACATATCTCATGTGAGTTGAATGGCTTGTCTTGTCATCGTCATCATGTGTCCTCCATAGTAGGCTACTATCGTTGATGTTAGGTCGTTTTCACACATATTTGGGTCGAGCCAGGCGCTGCCGCAGCAGTGAAAAGTATACAATGTTTCAATTTTCAACTAGAGCGGCTTCGTTTCACATGTGTTTTTTATCACCGCGCCCAGGCCGTCGTTCTACAGAGTGGAGCGTCATGTATCCATGCCAACCAGACGGAAGTAGACGCGTATAGCGTAATTCCACCTGGAAAGGAAGCCCGGCGGGATGTAAACAGAACTGAACGATTGATTGAAAAGTTTATTTCTATAGGGACAGATACATAAACATAGAGCATTCACAGTCTTTGTTATATATCCTGACATTTATCCTAAGCTAGTTTGCAATATTTGTCCCTGGAGAATGGAGAATGAACAACGCCGTTTGCTCTTGGTACTGCTTTTTGCATTTTACATCGTTTGTCTCTTTCAATATCGGGAAAGTGTTGAATTTGAAAACGAGGCACGGCTGCATCTGGAAAACAATGTTTTCATGTAATGGAGGCGGCGGATGCGAATCTCCAGACAAAGCAGGACAAGGCGCAGATTGATTCTGTTGAACCGTGAAGCCCTCACCATACGCAGATATTATCGGCGAACAGCCAGGTAAGTTGTAAACATTAACGTTTGTAACGCTAGGCTTGCTATGCCCTTGGTGGTAATTTGGCCAATAACTGTTTATGCAATGTTTGTGAACGCCGAATTGACGTTAACATTAGAAATACAGCATTAGAATGAGCTGAAGTCGGCGCGCGTTCACACATCACTCGCGCCGTATTTAGGGTAGGGTTAGGGCGACGCAAACCGCTCCGAAACCACCCTCTCCAGCTGAACCGAGAGCGAGTGAGTTACGTCGACTACGAGTTCGAGTGGCATGTTCACACTGACCCAGTCGCGCCGTGTTTGGCCCTAAAACTCAGTTAAGTCGACCTAAACGTTCCAGTGTGAAAACGACCTTAGATTCACAATCGATTATCAATGGACCAAGACACCTTTTATGTTATAACTTCCACAACTATCCTGTCTCTTCAGACTCAACAGGAAGATGCAGCGGGAAAAATAAGCGACATGAGCTTTGAGGAGATGGATGATCTCTCAGACGTCACTTTTGTCCCACCTAACACTGCCTCGCCTTCCAGCCAAGGATCTGTTTCTGGCTCCCAGGGTGATACCCCATCCGGATGGGCTGAAAATAAGTGGCTGGTCAATGAATCGCATCTCCTGGAACTTTTTAAAAGATGTAGCATATGTGGCTGTAGCGTAGAGGAGAAAAACATCACAAGAAAAGCCAGCCAAATAAAAATTGAGTGGACCTGCCTAACAGGACACTCAGGAAAGTGGGCATCATGTCCTGATCGAAGGGGGATGACTGAAAACAATCTCCTGGTATGTGCAGCCACAGTTTTCACTGGAGCAACACACAGACATAGCAGACTGGGCTGAACTACTCAATCTCCAAATTCCAAAGCAAACCCAGTTTTATGCCATGCAGTCAACCTACTTCACACCTGTGATGCATGCATGCATACAGAGATCAACAGAAGAAAATCATGGAGCGCCTCACTCAGGAAACGGCACTTGGAAAGAAGATTGAACTGTGTGGGGATGCCAGATCTGATAGTCTTGGTAAGCATTTTTTCATCAAAATGTAAATTTGTATTATTGTTGTTTTACTTTTAAACTGTATAAGCTTTGTTTGTTTTTATCCCAGGTTACAGTGCTAAATATTCCACCTATTCCTTCCAAGACGATGCTACAAACGAAATCGTTCATTTTGAATTGGTCGAGGTAATTCAGCACACACCATTAGCTGATGTAAAGAATCATCTGGTGGAAACCTTATTTGACTGGTTGTTCTCTATACCATGGACATGCGGGGACTGCCCATTTTTCCGACCTCCCATTGTTGCGACCTCCCATTGTTCCGACCTCTCCGTGTTCCGACCTCGCACACACACACATAGGCCTACTACACATTCTGTCTGAATCCCATTTCCACACAGAATTTATCTCCAGGTGCTGCAAAAGTCATAAATAAAAAAACACTGATTAAACAGCATGTCTGAAAGCTGTATTCCAACAGCGCTCTGAATTTCCAAACGGTCCAGTGTGTGCCGGAGTGCGCTGTGGGCGCTCGAGTGCAATATCCAAACGCACCCTTTCGTGTGGCTTATGCGCTGGATTGAACAGCAACGGTGGTCGCATTGTTGAGATTTATTAGATCATTATTGCTTATTTGTTATTAGTGAGGATCATTTTAGATAATTCTTACAGTTCATAGCATCAAGATGTAGTTTGAAGGACCTATTCATAAAATAGCTTGTCAAACGGCTGCGCTGTAGGTTAATGTTAGTTTCGTTTACCTTTATCCCACACAAAAATAAATTCATAAAGACAAATGAAAGAGCAGAGCAGCCGCGCACATCCGACAGAGGCAAGTGCAGGACCAAAACAAATCAACATGAAGAAAAAGGGAAAAAAGGCTGCACACTTCAGCTCCCTCATGTGCATTTATTTATCACATCCTATAGGTGCTAAATAAATGCACATAAAGGGAGCTTTAGTGTGCTGACTTTTTTCCTTTTTTTCCATAACGTAATCACACACACAGTACAATGTCATGAAATTGCAGCAGGCTGAGGAAGCAGAGAAAAGCGAGGACAATAAAGTTATTTTATTTTATAGAAAATACAAGTTCACCCTTTTATGATCCTTTTTTTGCCAACTTGCAACATCACACAAATCGGATTTGAAAGACTGCCTATATGGTACGCATGGTATGAAAGATGCGTAGGGGAGAGTGGGGTGAGTTGTGCCACTTTTTACTTGAGGTGTCTTTAAAGTGAGGGCATGACAGTAATGCCTCCAACTACAATATGTAAATATATTTCAGGATGTTGTGCACTACTGGGAACACTCCCTTTGGATCTTAAATAAACTGTTAAAAAAATATGGCTATTCTTAAAAAAGTGGTCTCTTGGCACAACTTGCCCCCGGTGCTGGGTAAGTTGTGCCTTTGGAGAGAATACGTTGGGGTAAATTGTGCCATTGATTACTGAAGTAAAACAGAACATTTTCATCTCATATACTGTAATGCTATATCAAAGCAAGACAAAATAAAGATAACACTAAAGTCCAGTGTACTATAACAGGGTTAAACAAGGCTAAACGGTAGCAGCAGTTGACCTACATATTTAACATTTTCAGAAATAAAAATTATGTTCAAAATGAACAAAATCAACTATCACAGAGCCAGGCTACACTTACAATACTGCAATATTCTTCAACAAGGTCTATTTAAACATTTAAGAACAAAATGAAATAAAATTTCACTAAATCAACTGCAACTGCACTGGCACAACTTAACCCAGGCCTTTTGGCACAAATCACCCCATCCCCACCATTTTAACAAACTTGTATCATATAGCTGGTTTGGAGCTAACATCATGCTAACAGCATAGCCTCATATTGTAGCTTACTAAAACACTAACACATGTGTGAAATGTTTTCAAGCTTGTCTATAAATGAGACAACCACAGCAGCAGCAGCAGGACACTCACTTCAGGTGTGCACCTGTGGCTGGGAAAAAATAACATCAGCCAGGGGGTTGAAGATCCACCAAGGAAAGAGAGGGTGCTTGAGAAAGCAGAGACAAGGGCCTCGCATTGACCAGTACCTCTTACGAAGCAACCAGTCAAATCAGTCGATTGAAGCACAGCGACCGGACCAAAACCAAAGTTCGCAGAGCATCAGCACCCCTGTCACTGAGGAGGATAATACAAGCACAGAAATGCCGGTGGAGGAACCCACCCAACCACAGAGACCTCCCAAGGAGGAAAAGATCAAAGGGCACAGACCGAGTGTGAAGTGGCCCAAAGCTGTTGAAAAGAGAGAGTGGGAAACAGTCAACAACGACCTGATAAAGATCCTGGAGCAACAAGTGGGCACAGCAGAGAAAAAGCTCGACAGGATTGGTGACATCATCTACCACTACGGAGAAGAGCGCTTTGGAGTGAACATTAGGAGAAGCGACAAAGCAATACCAGCGCCAGCCAAATCCAGGAGGCAGCAAGAGATCGAAAGACTGGTCAGAGAGAGAAGGCAGCTGAGAAAGCAGTGGAAGAAGGCCTCTGATGCAGAGAGAGAAGGTCTCATGCTACTCCAGGGGGACATCAAATGCCGGTTGGCAACCTTGCGAAGAGCAGAGAACTTGAGGAAACTTCGAAAGAGGAAGGAACACACAAGAACACGGTTCTATAAAAAACCCTTCAAGTTCGTCAAAGATCTCTTCGCTAAGGAAAAAAGCGGAATCCTGAAAACTCCAAAGCAGGAACTTGAAGAACATCTGGAAAAGGTCCACCAGGATCCGAAAAGGCACGAACAGCTAGTTATCCCACATGACATCCCACTAGGGCTGGGCGATATTGGGAAAAACGTACATTGCGATATTTCCCCCACCTGCGATATATATTGCGATATGAAAAATACAGGGATTTTCACCAGATTACCAGAATAGCTCTATTTTAAAGAAAGTAATACTTCTAGAATGATTGGAGTGATTTTGTAGAGGAGTCCATCTGATTTTGGAGGGGAAATCAGGTATTTTAATAGTGTGTTTCTCAACCACTGGGCTGTGGCCCATGCCACTGGTAGGCCTCAGAGCGCAATCTATAGTGGCCTCTATAACATCACAATATCAGAATGATAGCCCATTGATTTGGGAAGGTGGTCTTCAGAAATGTTTAACAATCAGAAGTGGGCTCCCATGTACACTCTGAGTGGTTGACTTACCATGATGACACCATTCTCTTCTCATTCTGATAATACTCTTCAGTCAATCCAGGCTAAAGTCAATGATCTAACATGTTATGATAATAATGCATGTTGCTTACCCTAAAATAAGGGGGTTCATCTTTGAATGAAGAAGGGTGGCATCTAGAAGGGATCCAGGATATTACAGGAGGCTATATCTCTGTACTCTTGGTTAAAAACAGAGCAGTAAATGAAGGAAGCTTCATTATTACACTAAGGAATTAACACAAGTGACAAAATAGGTCATTTGACATTTTATTCCAAACTTAAACCCTCTTTTTTTGCAAATAGCAACAAAGTAAACATATTTAAACAGAATTCTCAAAATAAAAATAAGGGCAGCTATAAAAAAAAAAGCCCCTGAGGGGTTTTACAACCCTCTTTTTTTGCAAATAGCAGCAAAGTACAGTACAGTAGTATTGTAAACAGAATTCTCAAAATAAAAATAAGGGCAGCTATAAAAAAGCCCCTGAGGGGTTTTACAAACCTCTTTTTTTGCAAATAGCAGCAAAGTACAGTACAGTAGTAAACATATTGTAGCGAATCAGCAGTACACACATAGTGGTGAGCAATGGTAGTGTCTCCACTACAGATAGGAACTGTGTGGGGGAGTGTTATGTTGGGGAGCACTATGCTGTGGGACCACTTCCGGACGGAGACTGAGCATGTGCAGTCAGTCTCCGCGCACTGCCTAGGGGGAAGCTGCTATCCATGAGCATGACAACAGCGGAGAGTTGTGAATATGAATAACTGTGAATAAAGAACCTGTACCAGCAAGAAGCCTCTGCCTCATGAAATATCAGGAACGCTACATTGGCGTCAGAAGTTTAAAACGGTGAATTACCTCCAGAATCGGCAAAAAATGGTTAACAAGTTCCTGAAGAGAGAGAAGCAAAGACTCAAGCGGGAGGCGGGAAGAGAAAGAGCCGGGGCGGACTACCAAGCACCCGAGGAGAAAGAAGACGGGGTAGACGCGGCCGCTACCACAGAGATCCAGGCGGGGATAGCAGCAGCAAGCCTGGGGTTTGTGATGATAAAATCCGAACTAAACGGCGATATCCCCGTAGCCACGGAAGCTACCCCGCGGCTCAAAGAGGCTAGCAGACGGGCTAACGAGGCGGCGGAGAGAGCGGAAGAGCCGAGGCCGGTGAGAGTGAAGATCGAGCGGGTTGACAACACCGCTGTAGCAATGGAGGCTGTGCCACGGCCCGGTGAAGCTAGCCGGAGAACCGGAGACAAAGACGAGACACGGGTCGAGGAGACGAAGGACGGCGGGCGGCGAGGAAGAAAGGAAATCACCCCGCCAAAATTCAACGGTAAAGGCGAATGGGAGCCATATTGCACAATGTTCAACGTAGCAGCGGAAATGAATGGCTGGTCGAGGGGAGAGAGAGCCAGTCATCTGGTAATGTCACTCGAGGGTGAAGCTATAACATGTGTAGCAGCAATGGCAGACACCAAAGACTTAGACGTGGTAATGGCGGCCCTGAGGAGGCGTTTCGGACGATGCAAAGAAGAAGGCATTATGGTCGCAGAACTGTGTAACAGGCGTAGACGACCAGGGGAGTCGCTGCGGGCGCTAGCCACAGACATTGAGATCCTCAGCCGGCGTGTATACAGCCGGCTGCCGCCAGAAGCACTGGACGAGCTAGCCCGAAACTACTTCGTCCAGGCTATCGCGCCGCGAGGGCTACGAGAGCAAGTAATGCTGCAACGGCCAAAGACATTAGAAATAGCGCTAGAGCTGGCGTTTGAAAGAGAGACAGTAGAGGGCTGGACCATGAACAGCGAAGAGGGGAGAGCTGTCCCCGTAGTGAGAATGGCAGCGGAAAGCCCGATACAAGAAGAGCCAGCGTGGAAGACGGCTTTGGCAGAACAAGGCAACATGGTGAAAGAACTGTCCGAGTCAGTACAACAACTCAAAGAACAACTGCTCCGCAGAGCGACCCTGCAGCCCAACCCCGCTCGACAGCCCACCCAGCGGAACAACAGCTGGGCTAGAGGGAGCATGATCTGCTGGGGATGTGGGCGTCCCGGTCATCGGGAAGCAGACTGCCGCCGGAGAACGTGGAACCAGGGAAACGGTACGGGGCCCGTCCAGATGGGGCGAGACGGGTCTACGATGCCACAGTCCCCGTAGCCACAGCGTCGCAGGAGGGAGCCCACCGACAGCAACAGAGAGGTGGGGCTCCGCCGTGCCCCGAAGTAGACGACATCGCCGGAGCTGTCAACATGCAGAGCGGGCCGCGCGCGATGAACCGATGCCATGTTCCAGCCTACCTACAAGGGAGATACTGCGCCGCCCTGGTGGACACGGGGTGTACGGCGACGCTGGTGAACGTCAACATGATGCCCGAGGGGATGCGCCTGGAGCAGCCAGCAGCACAGCTGCTAAGAACAGTGTCCGGTGAGTTAATGCCAATGAGGGGGAGGGGACACGTAATGATAACAGTGGGGGGACAGACAGTGGACTTTCCGGTGTGGGTGGTAGAAATGGCGGGGCCTTGCATCCTGGGGGAAGACTACTTAACGATGAACAAATGCACAGTAGACCTAGGAAGAAGCACATTGACATTTGCAGAAGGAACGGTAGTCCAAATGAGCCAACCGCCCACCGTTCCAAGGGAACGGCCTAACGTTAACAACATCACCGTGTACCGCGTCACCGTAGAGCATGAACCCCACCTAGCAGACCCAACCCCCCCCCAAAACCACGCCCCTAGCCCACCTCCAAACACTTGCCCTCAGCCAATGCAACAGGCAGAGGGAGAGACAGAGAGGTTAGAAATGCTCAGGACACTACACCAACGTCAGAGCGAGGGGTTAGAACCACAACAGAGCGACGAACTGTGGAGAGTACTAGAAGAGTACAAAGACATTTTCGCGATGACGGACGATGAACTAGGCTGCACTCACCTGGTAGAACACCAAATAGACACTGAAGGGGCGCAGCCCATCAGATCATATCCCCGTCGAATTCCAGCAGCAAGAAGAGATATAGCGAACGAAGCTGTAGAAAACATGCTGAGGGCAGGGATCATCGAGCCGTCAGAGAGCCCATGGGCATCGGGAGTAGTGTTGGTAAAAAAGAAAAATAGCGCAAAGATGCGATTTTGCGTAGACTATAGAGGACTGAACAAAGTGACAAAAAAAGACGCGTACCCGATGCCCGTCATCGAGGAGCTACTAGACATAGTGGGGGAGTCAGCCTGGTTCTCCTCCCTAGACCTCCGCAGTGGGTACTGGCAGGTGCCCCTCTGCGACGATGCCAAGCCAAAGACCGCCTTCCGTACCGAGAGAGGACTGTGGCAGTTTCGAGTACTCAGTTTCGGGCTGTGTAACGCACCCGCAACGTTCGAGCGGTTAATGGAGAAACTGCTGGGGGACATTCCCCAAACAGAATGCGTCGTATACTTAGATGACATCTTGACACACGGGGGCTCGTTTCAGGCAGCGGTGGGAGCATTACGAAAAGTCCTACAGAAAATAGCAGCGGCGGGTCTAAAGCTACACCCAGATAAGTGCCACTTCCTGAAGAAGAGGGTAGAGTTCTTGGGACATGGCATCGGCGAGGGGGGCATCCGCACTCTAGAGGAAAAAACACGGGCAGTCTCAGAATGGCCCACCCCCAGAGACAAAAGTGAACTCGAGAGCTTCGTAGGGTTAGCATCCTACTACAGGAAGTTTGTAAAAGGATTTTCTGACATCGCAGAGCCACTGTTCCGGCTTAAAGAAAAGAACACAGACTTCGACTGGACAGCAAAATGCCACCTAGCGTTCGAAACCCTCAAGAAAGCGCTGACCAAGACCCCCGTGCTTAGAGCACCAGACCCCGCACTGCCGTTCCTATTAGACACTGATGCCAGCAATGGAGGTATGGGGGCCGTGCTGTCCCAGGCAGGGCCGGAGGGGGAGCAGGTGGTGGGGTATTTCAGTAAGACGTTTGATAAGACAGAAAGAAACTACTGCGTCACACGCCGGGAGCTCCTAGCAGTCGTAGAAGCACTGAGACACTTTAGATACTACCTCCTGGGACAGCCTCAGTTCACCATACGGACCGACCACTCAGCGCTGCAGTGGTTGTGGTCCTTCCGGGAGCCGGAGGGACAGGTGTGCCGCTGGTTAGAGAGAATGGCGGACTATAACTTCACCATAGAGCACAGAGCAGGGAGACACCACGTAAATGCGGATGCCCTGTCACGACGACCCTGCGCGGAAAGGGGGTGTGTGTACTGTGAGAAGAGAGAGGGGAGAGAGAGGGAGCTCCAAGAAGACGCTAGAATCTGCCCTAACCACACGGGAGATGGGCCAGTGTGCAAGACACTGCGGATGGCAGAAGCAGCAGATTGGAAGGGCCACCAGGAAAACGACAGGGAGCTGTCACCAGTGCTGCAGTGGGTAGAAGCGGGCCAGAAGCCGCAATGGGAGGAGGTGGCGGGGGCCACCGACACAACCAAAGGGCTGTGGGCAGGGTTTGACACCCTGAGATTGAACAGTGGAGTGCTGATGAAGTGCTGGAAAGAGCCAGCAACGGGAGAAAACAAGTGGCGAAAAGTAGTGCCAACGACACTGAGAGATGAGGTGTGCAGGAGTTGCCATGGGACAGTAGGGGCGGGCCACTTTGGGGTGAGCAAAACCCTCCGTCGCATCAGACAAGGCTTTTATTGGGGGAGGATGAGGAGAGACGTACAGGACTTCTGTCGGCGCTGCGACCTCTGCGCGGCGTACAAAGGGCCATTAGACCAGTCTCGCGCCCCGCTCCAACAGCTAGCAGCAGGAGCCCCCATGGAGAGGGTAGGGGTAGACGTGATGGGGCCGTTTCCACGCTCAGAGAGTGGAAATCGATACGTCCTAGTAGCTATGGACTACTTTACAAAATGGCCAGAGGCATACGCGCTGCCCGACCAGGAGGCGGGGACGGTGGTCGACGCACTAGTCACAGGCATGTTCAGTAGGTTCGGAGCACCAGAGACCCTACACAGTGACCAAGGAAGAAACTTCGAGTCACGAGTGTTCGCCACCATGTGCGAGAAACTGAACATTAGAAAGACACGGACCACAGCATTGCACCCCCAGAGCGATGGCCTAGTAGAAAGATTCAATAGGACACTGAAAAAGCAGTTGGCCATCCTCACGGAGGAGCACCAGAGGGACTGGGACACGCACCTGCCTCTCATCCTCATGGCCTACAGATCCGCAACACACGAGTCCACCTCCTGCACACCCGCCCTGCTCATGTTAGGTCGAGAACTGCGGACACCAGCAGAAATGGCGTTCGGCAAGCCACCGGATGCACCGGACGCTCCCCCGGGGAGAGAGTATGCCAGGAGGCTACAAGATCGATTAGAGTCCGCTCACAACTTCGCTCGGACCCAGCTAGAGAAAGCGGGCATGAGACAAAAAAGGAACTATGATGTGAGGGCAAAGGGAAACCATTTCCAGGGGGGGGAGTTAGTATGGGTGTACACACCCCGGAGAAAAAAAGGGCGTAGCCCTAAACTGGACTGTCACTGGACAGGCCCATGCAGGGTGATGGAGAGAATGGGGGAGGTGGTGTACCGGGTGCAGATGCCACTTGGTGGCAAGAAGGTACTCCACAGGGACAGGTTGGCCCCATACCGGGGGGGGTGCACCCTTCCCCCAGATCTCGGCCGCCCAGCGGTTTCACTTAGACAGAGTGAAAGAAGGAATCGGTTTCCACAGAGAGGGGCGTCCGGCCATGACCGGGCGGGCCCCACTCAGAGACTTGAAGCACCAGAGACACTGCAGGTGGGGTCAGGCCCACCGGCAGGTTCACAGAGACTAACACGGCCACGGAGAGAGCCAAGGGCTCCAGGACATTTGAGCAACTTCGAGTTGTACTAAAAAAAAAAAAAAAAAAAAAAAAAAAAAAAAAAATAAGGAGGAGATGGTGGTTGGAAGTGTTATAATGAAAAGTGGATGATGTGTATGGCATGAGATATTGTGGGGAGGAGATGTGGGAAAAGCCTGAGATGGAAATATAAGATGTGGTTAAAAAACAAAGAACTGTTAAAAAGAAAAAAAGATGCTGGGAGTGTTGGTACAGGGGAGGTGTGATGTGGTGTCAACGTGGGCGTTGACCTTATTGTTGGGCGGGGAGTATGTAGCGAATCAGCAGTACACACATAGTGGTGAGCAATGGTAGTGTCTCCACTACAGATAGGAACTGTGTGGGGGAGTGTTATGTTGGGGAGCACTATGCTGTGGGACCACTTCCGGACGGAGACTGAGCATGTGCAGTCAGTCTCCGCGCACTGCCTAGGGGGAAGCTGCTATCCATGAGCATGACAACAGCGGAGAGTTGTGAATATGAATAACTGTGAATAAAGAACCTGTACCAGCAAGAAGCCTCTGCCTCATGAAATATCAGGAACGCTACAATATTGTAAACAGAATTCTCAAAATAAAAATAAGGGCAGGTAGCTATAAAAAAAGCCCCTGAGGGGTTTTACAAACCTCTTTTTTTGCAAATAGCAGCAAAGTACAGTACAGTAGTAAACATATTGTAAACAGAATTCTCAAAATAAAAATAAGGGCAGGTAGCTATAAAAAAAAGCCCCTGAGGGGTTTTACAAACCTCTTTTTTGCAAATAGCAGCAAAGTACAGTACAGTAGTAAACATATTTAAACAGAATTCTCAAAAAAAAAATAAGGGCAGGCAGCTATAAAAAAGCCCCTGAGGGGTTTTACAAACCTCTTTTTTTGCAAATAGCAGCAAAGTACAGTACAGTAGTAAACATATTGTAAACAGTAAAAAAAAAAACAGTCAAAATATAATAATTTGACTTTTTAAGCATCTGTATGCATTGCTCACTCAAGCTTAGAGGTTTTTGGCCAAGAATACCAGTCTATCCACCGTTGCAGGCTTGAGACAGGAACGTTTGCAAGTGACGATGTTGCCGCTTGCACTGAAAAGCCTCTCTGAGGGGCAGCTGGTGGCAGGGATGCACAGATACTTGCGGGCAAGCTTGGCGAGTCGTGGAAAGCTTACTTTGTGTGTTTTCCACCATGCAAGTGGATCTTCCTCCTCATCTATGGTAGGTGTTAGCAGGTAGTTGTTTAACTCTGCTTCCACAGCATCCTTAAGGGGCAGAGTCAGAGAGGATTCACCCTGTGCTGCATCTGCTGCGCTCTTTTTAAAGAAACTTCCCAAGGACTTCTTGGCTTTCTTTGCCTGGGGCGTGCCAGCAACTGTGGGGTCCACTTCAGTGCTGCAGCTTGATGTCTCCTCCTGGCATTCCATCATCTCTGATGTCACTCTGGCCTTGATTTTGGGCTTGTCGTCTGTATAGACGAAATCCATCTTGAACCGGGGGTCCAAGCAAGATGCCACATCTAGCATCTCCTGAGTAGCCTCATCCTCATATTTCTCATTGATGTAGTCCAACATCTGGTTCTTCAACCTCTGGGTCAGGTCTGTGTCTTCCTCTTGCATTAACAGCATTGAACTGTTGAATAGGTGAAGAACTGGCTTCACATAGGAGACACTAACGTAGTCTTCCCCAGAAAGTGCATCAGTGAATTCCAGCACAGGGCCCAGTGCCTTGCTGACAGATTCCAGGACATCTATATCTTGCCAGGTTGGAATGAGATGGCGCGCCTTCTTATCTGCAGACAGGACCTCAGTTATAGCCTTCTGCTGCTCCAGTATCCTGCTGATCATCGCCTGTCTGGAACCCCATCTTGTTTGGCATTCTGATACGAGGGCATGTGTTGGTAGTTTGTGTTTCTCCTGGGCTTCTTCAAAAGCATGTCTGGCCTTCCAGCTGTGAGAGAAGTGAGCCACCAGCTTCTTGCACACACCTGTAGCACGGTTGATGCGATCATCCTTTTTCACTGCGTTTTCTAAGGGAGGGAGGGAAATAGACATTAAATACACATTCATATTTGAAACAATAAAGTACTCATTTGTGTTTTTGCAACTGATTAAACTATACAGTAGATTATTTAAAGATTACATATATAGTTTCTGCATGCTTTGCTCTCTGTTTTAAAGATATATGACTGACAGGCTAGCCCATTCATTCTCAAAGAATATAACTTGTCTCACAACGAGTTTTACATTACCACCCCCCCCCCCCCCCCCGCCCCACACACACACACACACACACACACATACAAACACACACACACGGTGTGCCCTGCAGTTTGAAATTGGTCTGACTGTGCCTTTAATGCTTATAAAACTAAATGATTAAACGAAAACTGTTACATTTCAGGAGCTTAGTAAATATAGCGTGGTCAACTTACCAACTGCAAGATGCAGTCTGTGGCCAAAGCATTGCAGCCTGGTCCAGTCATTCAGTTCGGCCGCCAACACCATATTCGCTGCATTGTCTGTTGTTATGCAGACTTGACGTGCCTCATCTAACCCCCAGGCAGCCACTGCTGCTCTCACCCCCGCTGCGATATTCTCAGCGTTGTGAGCCTCCGGGAAATATGCCGTTTGCAAACAGCGACTTTTCAGCTGGAAGTCCTCGTCAATAAAGTGGACGGTCAGACTGATGTAGGGCTCCGTTGTGCGGCTCGACCACAAGTCGGTTGTAGCTGCATAATATTGCACTGACGACAGCTCTGCTTCAACTTTTGCCTTGCATTTCTTGTACATGTCTGGGATGGCAACACCAGCGAAATACGTGCGTGATGGTACCTCATAGCGCTTGTCAAGCGACCGGATCATTTTTTGAAATCCTTCTTTGGAGACGGTGTATATTGGCACCATGTCTTTCGCGAGGTGAAAAGTGATGGCATCAGTGATTTCCTTGTGCCGTCGGGAACCTCTCTCGTAGGGCGTAATGCTGGCAAAGGAATCCGCAATTGTCTTTTGCTTGGCCCGTGGACGGCATTCAGATCTGGCTTTGCACTCGTCATACAGGGCTTTGTGGTGTCGCTGTAGATGGTCAAACAAATTGGTCGTGTTGCCTCGCGTTGTGGCAACAACTGCAAGGCACTTTCGACAAAGTACCCGTTTTTGGTCAACATCATCCTCTTTGTAGCCGAAATATTTCCATATAGCGGACAATGCATTTCTTTTTGGAAGCAAATCTTCCCTTTCATCGTTAGTTTCAGTATCACCACCGGTGCTTGTTCCCTGTTCGTCAGTCATTTTTCTTCAGTGTGTTTTCGAGGAGCGGGGGTGGGCGGAGGCTTTTAGACGCGTTCAACAATAATGATTGTGATTGGTTGTTTGCTGTGTAGGGGGTGAGGCATGCTTTGATGCTTTCAACAAGAATCATTGTGATTGGTTGTTCGAGTTCGCTGTGTGCACGCATATGATCAAACATGTCTCAGCATGTCTCAGTACCCCTAAAATGAGAGCTTTAAAGCAACGTGAATTTGCCTTTTACATCGCACGTCCTGCGATGTGACTATCGCGCATGCGCACATCGCAATGTCGATGTGTAAACGATATATCGTTCAGCCCTACATCCCACCTATTCAACCTCCTGATTTCAACCTGGAGACTGGCCCTCCAAAATGGAAGGAAGTAGAGAATACAGTATGGCGCGCAAGATCAGCATCAGCCCCTGGGCCGAATGGAGTACCGTATAAGCTCTACAAGAATGCACCAGATGTTCTACGCTATCTTTGGAGGCTCATGAGGATAGTGTGGCAGAAGGGAATAATACCTAAGGCGTGGCGAAGGGCTGGAGGTGTGCTAATTCCCAAGGAGAAGGATGCGACAGACATCAGTCAATTCCGGCCAATCTGCCTTCTCAACGTTGAAGGGAAAATCTTTTTCAGCGTAATAGCACAGAGGCTGTCCACCTACCTGGAGAAGAACAAGTACGTCGATACATCCGTACAGAAGGCTGGCATTCCTGGGTTCTCTGGTTGCTTGGAGCATACCAGTATGATCTGGCACCAGATCCAAGCAGCGAAGAAGGACAAAAGAGACCTCCATGTCATCTTCCTTGACCTGGCCAATGCCTTTGGCTCAGTTCCCCATAACCTCCTCTGGGAATCCTTCAACTTTTTCCACGTTCCATCATCCATCACTACTCTAGTAAAAGCCTACTTCGAAGACCTGCAACTGTGCTTCACAACAGCCGACTTCACAACATCATGGCAGCGCATAGAAGTAGGCATCATGGCAGGCTGTACAATCTCACCCCTGGCCTTCACAATGGCCATGGAGGTCATCATCAGGGCCTCAAGATGGGTGGTCGGGGGTGAGCGAACTAAGAACGGGATCCGCCTTCCACCTATCCGAGCATACATGGATGATATGACCACTCTGACCACAACTGCAGCATGCACCAGGCGGCTACTTGGAAAACTGCAGGAGAACATCAAGTGGGCCCGGATGAAAATCAAACCGAGCAAGTCACGAAGCATCTCAATAGTCAAGGGAGAGCTTAAAAACGTGAAGTTCAGTATTGGGGATGACCCAATACAAACAGTGTCTGAGCAACCTGTCAAAAGCCTGGGTAGATGGTACAACGCAAGCCTCAGGGACAAAGACCAAGTGCAGCAACTAAGGCAGGACATCACCAACAGTCTGGAAAACATCAACAAGACCCTACTGCCAGGGAAGCTCAAGCTCTGGTGCCTGCAATTTGGACTTCTCCCTCGGGTAATGTGGCCACTCACTATCTACGAGGTCCCAATAACAACTGTGGAGAAGATGGAGCGAACCATGACTTCATATGTGAAGAAATGGCTCGGTGTCCCACGCTGTCTGACCAACATCGGCCTCTATGGAAAAGGGGTCCTTGAACTACCTATCACGAGCCTCACTGAAGAGTACAAGTGCTCTAAAGTAAGACTCCAGATGACTTTGAAGGATTCCAGAGACCAGACCATCAGCAATGCTGCACCACCCCTGTTAACTGGACAGAAATGGACACCATCTGACGCGGTGCTGCGTGCTACGTCAGCCCTTAGGCACAACGACATTGTGGGGCATGTCCAGCTGGGAAGAAGAGGCTTTGGCTTTGCAGCAAGTAAACCAACTTGGCGTAAGGCCTCAATATCAGAGAGAAGGAAAATGGTGGTCGAGGAGGTGCGCCGTCAGGAGGAGGCTGAAAGAAGCGCGAAGGCTGTCTCTCTTGCCAAGCAGGGACAATGGATGAGGTGGGAAGGCCTGGAGAGGAGAAAGCTCAGCTGGAGGGAGCTCTGGGAAATGGAGGCAAGCAACATCAGCTTCATCATCAGAGCTACTTATGATGTGCTCCCATCTCCAAAAAACCTCCACCAGTGGTATGGCGAGGACCCAACCTGTGCCCTCTGCCCAACTCCAGCGACTCTCAAACACATCTTGACCGGTTGTAAGACCAGCCTCATACAAGGCCGCTACACCTGGAGGCACAACCAGGTCCTCAAGAGTCTGGCAGCAGCTCTTGAGAGCAAGAGGAATACCACCAACTCCTTGCCCCTGAGAGCAACCAATTCCATCACAGCACCAACATTCATCCGAGAGGGACAGAAAAAGTCCAACCATCCTCCTACCAAACCAGAAGCCGGACAGCTAGCCAGGGCCCGGGATTGGAAGATGCTAGTCGATATTGGCCAGCAACTAATCTTTCCACCTGAGATTGCAGCCACCACCCTTAGGCCAGACTTGGTACTCTGGTCCCCTTCACTGAAGTCTGTTTACATCATAGAGCTCACAGTCCCGTGGGAGAATTCAGTTGAAGAGGCGTATGAGCGCAAGAAACTGCGCTACACAGAACTGGCAGCAGACGCTCAACAACGAGGATGGAATGCAAAAGTCTATCAGGTTGAAGTGGGATGCAGAGGTTTTGTGGCTTCTTCCACCATCAGGCTGCTGAAAGATCTTGGCATCCATGGACAGGCTCTGCGGCAGACAATTAGATCAGTCTCTGAAGCGGCCGAAAGAAGCAGCCAGTGGTTATGGATCAAGCGGAAGGACCCTTGCTGGGCTCAAAGAACATCAACATGACCCGCTCACTAATCCCCCCCTACCCCACCCCCCACTTGAGAACCCAGGTCAGAACCCTCCAGGAGGAGGGTGAACAAGGTATGCGGTCAGCTCTAGGCTTGACTCAGGGAAGAGGACGCCCCTGCCTTGCATAGTCCCGTGGGATGCGCCATTTAAACAACCAGGCAATTCTCATGATTGGGCATGGGACACAAGCTCAGGCTTGATCACCCTGTAGCTGGCCACCTTAGATGAGGGTGTCTAGTGTTGAAAGGCTGAAACTCCCCATGATTCAAAGGTACACTACTGATGATGTGTCCCGAAATTTACATTCTTCCCATGTCTGAGATACAGCTCCCATGCCGCTCTCAACATCAAGGCAAACCTCATGTGTGTACCATCTATTGGCACAATGGACAGTATAACATCACGTCCCGTGTTTTATGATTCAGACACAACAATCAATAAACCTTGATCATAAAAAATTTACTTTGAGAGGCAAAAAACAGTTTTTTGAACTTAAATGTGCTTAGCTCTTGTGCCATCTGCCTCCCTTCTTTGCAGAGTGAGTAAAATGGATGCCTCGTCAAAAATGTGTGGTCAGATGACCAATTTCTTCTATGGTTTTCTAGATACAAGAGGTGGCACAACTTCCCCACTGGCACAACTCACCCCACTCTCCCCTACTGGTGCGCACAATCTCACTGCTCGTGTATGTTTATAGCCTACATTCGGAAACTTGCGTGAATAGTGGCAGAGTCCGACAATTCACCCACTGGTTCAAAAACTAATTTGACCGACAGCTCAGTATCCCAAAAATCCAAAACACAATGGTCCAACACCCTGCAAGCCTGCTGCAGCACATAATGAAGTGCTTCAACACATTCATTTGCTTTAAAATGATGTGAACACAGTGCCAGATTTTTTTAAATAATTATATGACAGTGTGCGTTTCCCTAAATCCCTCAAACGGTTAAGCATCTTAAAATGATTCAATTTGCTAAAATACAACTACAATAATATATAACTAGCCTACTAGGCTATAGACTCTATAGAGAGTCTGAGCGGGACAAAATGGGGTTTCAAAGAAAAATAATAAATTGTAATTTTTCCATTCATGAAATCACAGAGGGTGCACTCTTTAGTAGGGGTTTTAGTCACATTTCTTCATTGACTTGCATAGTGAAACTGTATTAATCTCTGATGCCCCCCCTCCCCCTCAGAGCGGGTGAAGGCAAGACAACTGATGGTACAGCAGGCTGAACCCTACAGTGCCATCATCATCAGCCTTGGACCACTCAGCAGGACTGCCTGAGGACCCCCCCCCCCCATCCCTTTACAATGACTCACCTTAGGGCTTAGGGTGATTAACGCAATTTATGCAGTATTGTTGATTGAGATTGTTTTAAACATTTTAATTTGTTTTACCTTGTTATACGGTTTTTATTTATGTTGTATTGTTCTGACATTAATGTTTTATTTTAAAATGTAACACTTTAGCATACAGGAAGGCATAACGAGGCAACATGATGTCCAAGAAGCATTTTAGATGAAACCAGGTTTACATCAAAGTATTGCATTGGTCTGTTGGCATGATGCGACTCAACTGAGGTTACCATATAAATTGATATAATTTCAATAACTATGGCGACACTATTGCTGTCGCCAACTATTGGTGATCTTATTTTGTTGAGTGAGTTGGAAGACACTTACAGTATGCTTTGACATTTACTTGAGTCACTTAATTTTCAGCCCCAGGAAAAGATGAGGAGGAAGTTGCAGATAAATAACATTCAGAGTTCTCAAACAAGCCATGATTTGATAGTTATATCATTCTGAACCCATCAAAGAGCAAATAGCGAATTTCTTCAACAATCAGTCGATATGACAGATATACAGCATTCTGAAGTTCAGATGGCTGCTAACATCGACACTACTGCAGAATTTGTATGAAATTTCACCCACTAATTATTGCACACATCTGTGCTAAAACAACATATCCAATGTGAAAACTTCTCTCATGTCTATGTGCACACTGGTGAGTATCACACCATATTTGGCTCTTGGTTCAAGGTTTGGCACTTCACATGGATTTCCCAAAGCCCCCATTTTTCTACTTTTCCCTGACAGTTGTTGGTACGTTACTGCTAAGCTCAAAGTTTGTGGGTGAATAAATATACCTGAAGGCAAGTCTTTTTTGTTTGAACATTTTTTAATGAGAATGGCGAATATCTGTACATTACAGTACTATTACAAATACGGTTACAGTATTATGTCAGACACCATCTCTTTTCTATAACAAACAAAAGACAAACATCAACACCATGTGACGGATAGGGGGACAAAAACAAAACAACAATAACAACGACAACTGAAAAACACAAAAAACGTCAAGTGTACGATATATGGATTGATCGATACAACTATACTAGTAATAACAGTAATAATAACAGAGAAAATAAGAATAAAGAAAATATTGTTACATAAAACCCCTAGCCCTCACCCCACCCACCCCAAAAAAAACATGGATCCAACAATATGACAGAGAGACTAAAAAAATAATAAAGTAGTGTTCAACATTATTTCGTGTTTTTTTCCAGGTACAGAATGAGAGGTTGCCAGATGGAGTCAAATAGATCTACCGTAAATTCCGGACTATAAGCCGCACCGGTGTATAAGCCGCACCTGCAAAGTTGACTATTTTTTTCTTATATAAGCCGCACCGGACTATAAGCCGCGGGTGTTTTAATGGTATTTTTATTTTATTTTTTGTGTGTTTTAATGTTTAATTACCATATGTAAGGGTTCATGCACAGAGGGGATTGTCGGGAAAGAGATGGCTGTTTGAGGAAGCTCCCATTTATTAACATTTCAACAAAACAACATAACACAACACCACCTGTGTTGTTATTTACAGTGCACACAGTGTCATACAGTGTGGTGAAAAGAGGGCAAGAGAGGAAATTAAAACAGAAGTGGATTTATAGTTAGAAAGAGTGCTAAAAAAGAGTTTTTTCTTTTTTTTTTTTGAAAAAATCCATAGATAAGCCGCACCGTTATATAAGCCGCAGGGGCCAAAAAACGGGAAAAAAGGTGCGGCTTATAGTCCGGAATTTACGGTACTTGATCCTTTCTGATATATCTAATCCTCTCCACTTCAAGGGTACTGACAAGATCAGCAAGCCACATTTTCACGTTAGGACTGTCCTTACCCTTCCATAACATCAGTAAACATTTCTTTGCAGACATGAGGCAATAGTTAACAAATCGTCTGTGAGCTAATGAAAGATTATTTAAGTTCTCAGAAATATTAAAAATAATAGTTTGAGAGTCTGGTTCAATTGTTGAGTCAAGAACTTGAGAGATAATATCGAAAACGTTACACCAATATGTTTTAATCTTAGGACATTGTATGTAGCTGTGTGCAAGAGTGGCATTATCATCTTGACACTTATCGCATATAGGAGAAACTGAGGGGAACCATTTATTGAGCTTTTCTTTGGAAAAGTACAATCTATGTACTATTTTGAATTGCATAAGGCAATGTCTAGAATTTATGGAGCATCCATGAATATGTCTTAGGCTATCACTCCATTGTTCCTCTGTAATCTGGATATTCAGATCTCTTTCCCAATTCTCCTTAATCCGAGAAGTGTCCGCCCTGTCATCGAATAGTGTTGTGTAAAGGATAGATACAAGGTGAGAAGTATATGGTGAGAAGTTAACAATGGATCTAAGTACTGAATCAGCTAAACTCTCATATGATGGAATGTATTTTTGAACATAATGTCTTATCTGATAGTATCTAAATAAGTTTGACTTGGGCAGTTTAAATTTATCGACTAGTTGTTGAAATGAAGCAAAGCTCCTATCAATGTATAGGTCTAATAAAGTCTTAACACGTTCACTGCCACTGACGTATTAATACGTCAAAAAAAATCCAGCGGTTCACTGCCATTGACGTATTAATACGTCAAAAAAATTGATTTTTTTTTTTTGACGGTGGGATGTGCATCTAACCCTTTTACATCTCTTATATAAGTATTGGACGTGTACAACGTGTACAACCCATTCCACCGACCCACTAAGTGGCGACAAGGAAGGAGGAAGGCAAGCAAAAAGCAGTGTGACGAAGCCATTCTCATGAAAATGGATTGGCGAAAACGCTTTCGTTTTTGCGCTGATTGCTGGCAGTGCGGGATTGCAAATTTGCATAATAGATCACGGATGGAACACACTTTGAAACACGCAGCATAAATATGACCAGAATCGCAAAAGCTTGATCAAAGCTCTCAACCAAAACTCCAAGAAGCGAGTGAGTCCAACCAGACTTCCTCAAAGAGCGGCCGCTCAGACAGGCACAGCCGCACAGCAGCTGCAAAGCAGTGAGACTGGTGACAAGCTTGTGACACGGCCGCTGGCTGCAGCCAAGAGGAACGCCCACGGAGGGAGGAGTTGGAAGCAGAGGGGAGTTTCCTGCTGTTATGGAGGAAATTACTGTTCAAAACTATTGTTTAGGTCTTACTGATGCCAAAAATGAATGGTTAAAGTGACTGTTCTATCGAATTTCACAAAAAGCCGTTTATCTCTAAATAATTTTTCTGACGCTGAAACCATGCTGTATTCAACTGCTAATGCTTACATAACTACTAACTCTACAAACTAACTCTTTTAGACAGAGAAAGCACACATTCTATTAGTTGTTTTGAGATATTGTGTGTTCACAAAATCTTAGCAGAAAAGAATCCTCGGCTCTTGTAAAATGAGCCAGAATCCTCAAAAAAAAACCTGGCAGAACCTACCTACAGCATTGAAAAAGGGCTGGCAGTCAATGTGTTAATTCCAACATTTTCCCAAGTTTTAAAAGCCATGCCTATAGTGGAAGGGGCAAATAAAGGGTTACCATAGATTGGCATCAAGGGCGTTAAAGAGCTCAGGTTGGTGTGTTTGCTCAGCTGTTTCCAGATGTCAATCGATGCGTGTATTATTGCATTCCCCCGATACTTAGATCTGGGAAGTCTGGATGGGGCTAAAAGGATGGCCCCCAGGTTATATGGGTGACAGACTTCTTTTTCTAATAACAGCCATTTAGGGGAGGCAGTGGATAGGTGAAAGTAGAACATCAGTACTTGGGCATTAGGGGCCCTATTCTCCCACAGGCCATCGGCGCTATTACGGGCCTTAACCGCAAAAAAACGTGCCTTGCGCCTGTTTCGGGAAAATAGCAATAGGCTTTAGGCTGCCAAATGCGCTTTAGGCCGAATGGGCGTGGCGGAGTCCCTGAATGCGCCGAATACCGGCGTACTGCTATCTTCCAGCCATCTTCCGACCTGGCCTACTTTTTGCGCTTTTGAAAAGCAGGCCTAAAGCAGGATTCTGTGCACCGGGGACAGGAAAGTGAATGGAGAATACAATATATAGAAAAAAATACTTTAGAATACAATAGAATATAAGATTGCAACCCTTCTCAGGCTTTGGGTGAAGCTGTAATGCAGTTTCATAAATTTAGTTTAGGCTATCATAATAATCCCCATTTATGTGTAATATAGCTCTACGTTTTATTACCCCCCCCCCCCCCCCCCCCGAAATTAGCTAGGCTACTAATATTACTAATATTCCTAATTAATATGTATTATTATTTCATTCAGATAATTGACATTATAGGCATGTACCGTAAAATACCAATTAGAAGCCGACTTCCAAATTGCCGCGGGTCCCATATATAAGCGGGGTCTGGATACATATTTTGTACATAAAAGCAGGTCCCAATTTGACGCCCGGTTAGTTTTTTCAATGTTTTCTTTTTACCTTTGCGACATCCTGTTGAATGCATCTCCCAAACACAACGAAGAAGAAAAATCGGATGAAGAATACGAACAACGAGGAAACGGGAACAACGAGGAAAAAAAACACATGCACGAAACTTGCTGATCAAAATTCGTTTTCCCTCAACATCTGATGATTCTGAAAATTGTGTAGGCATTTCCTGAAGATTTTTATACACTAAAACCGACATCTCTGGTGTAATAATTATTTTGAGAAATGTGCCTATGGTATATTTCCCTGCCAGCGGGCATAGAAGTCCGCTTCTAATTGGTATTTCACCGCTCTTTCACATGTGCGCTACTGAAGAGGGTGCTCCGTGAGTGATGAACAGCGGAGGAGGCAGCGCATGCAACAAATAATCTGCTCACATGATGATCATGTTCTCTCACCTTCAGCGGAGAAAGTTTAGTGGTAAATACCGGTAGGTCACAGTTCAGCTCAAATTTTATTTGATTTCATGTACAGGCCAGAACTGGCATGCAATGTGCTCTGCTGCGCTGAGAGGGAGGCGCGGCTCTCCCCATAGACAAGCAATCGTGTGGGGTGCTGACTGTAGCCAACTCATTAAAATAAATGGTTTAAATAAACAATTTCATACTATTTACAATCTTTGCTGAGCAATATTTTTGTACAAAAATAATTAAAGCAGGTCCCAAACTGCCGCAGGTCCCATATTGACGCAGGGTCTGGCTACATATTTTGTCAATTAACGCCGGGCTAATAATTGGTATTTTACGGTATTTACATGCTTGCAGTATTTTAACTGCAGTTAGATTGGTTTGAGAAGCATAATAATATGGAATAATAGCCTATATATGGAGATAGACAGACCGGATGAAGGGAGGGGGGGGCGGCGGAGCCCTTGGCTTTGTCTGGTTTTACCGGATTTGTCCAGGAATTGGAGCTTAAAAGGCAAGCGTGTGTCTCTTCCCTGCAATTCTCCAATGAGCGGACAATGCATAATTTTACGCTTAAAAGGCGTGGTTATAATGGTTGAGGCTGAGTTTAGCGCCGATACCAAGATATCAAGTGCGCCTTTCCACGCCCACTGCTTTGTGCTGCGGCTGGCGCTCGGCCTAGAAACTGCGCCGCTGCAACGATAGAGCCCTCGCTGCCTAGTAGTATCGGATGAAATCAGGAAGGGCTAAGCCGCCTTCACTTTTGGGCTTACATAAATGATTTTTTCTTATTCTGTGAGATTTGTTATTCCAGAGAAATGGGATGACAATTGAGTCTAATTTTTTGAAAAAGGCTTTGGTTAAGTAAACTGGGAGATTTTGAAATAAATAGAGCAGCTGAGGTAAGCAGATCATTTTAATGGCATTAACTCTGCCAATATGAAGGCAAGTCTTTGATTGCTTATCTCCAATGGCCCTGGTGATGATTACAATGCATTTCACACAGCAAGATACCCTTCAGAGTTTGTTGACAACAATTAAAGTAAAGAGAAGAGCCAGACAAACAATCAATCTTTTAAACATGTGGGTAAAATACATTATTTTTTCATTACAATTAAAAAAATGTGTCTGCTTCCAAGCAAAAATGTGCTATAGGATGAAACCTACTGTATAGTAGCAATGTAAAGAGCTCAAAGATCTGCATACAAGGTGACACAATAGCTTATGGGCTGTCACATATCTTATTCAAAACATTGCTGAATAAAAGAGATAAACACTGGTGGGAACTGCTGCTTCTACCCTCTTCTCTACAACTGAAACCTCTATGTAGGCTATTTGTATAAATAATGTCGTTTTAAAATAAATATTTTCGTTTTGAAATAAATATATGCAAACTAAAACGTGTTTTTGCAATATTTCTACATTCATCTGGACACTGTGATTTGAGGCAGTGCCAGGCGGGTCTTATTCCTTATTTGTTATTGAGGAGTTTACAGTTTATAGCCTATAGCAGGGGCTGGCAACATTTACTATCAAAAGAGCCAGGCGGAGAAGTATCAGACTTTAGTGATGTGAATTGGAGCAAGGAAGAGGAGAGTTCAGACTCCGAGCCTGGAGCTCAGGATTGATCAGGAGGACGAATGCTTTACTTTAAACACTTTCACAGTATGAAGGTGGGCTGTGTGTCTGACTAACAGCTCACTTTTTTATGTGTAGAAAAACATGATTTATTATTAGATCCAGATCGATCCTGTCAGCGTGTCTGGAGATTTAAATAATCAATGAAATAGGTTGCTGTGTCTTATGCGTAAAAGCGCGTGGCATATCTCTTAACACATTCACTGCCAGCCGTTTTTTCAATACTGTAGGTAGGTTCTGCCAAGGTTTTTTTTGAGGATTCTGGCTCATCTTTCAAGAGCCGAGGATTCTTTTCTGCTAAGATTTTGTGAACACAAATTATCTCAAAAGAACTAATAGAATGTGTGCTTTCTCTGTCTTAAAGAGTTAGTTTGTAGAGTTAGTAGTTATGTAGGCATTAGCAGTAGAATACAGCATGGTTTCAGCGTCTGAAAATTTATGCTGAGATAAATGGCTTTTTGTGAAATTCGATAGAAGAGTCACTTTAACCATTTATTTTTGGCGTAAGACGTCAGACATCTAAACAATAGTTTTGAACAGTAATTTCCTCCATAGCAGCAGGAACCCCCCTCTCCTTCAAACTCCTCCCTCCGTGTGTGTTCTCCTCTCTCCGTGGCTGCAGCGGTACAAGCGAGGCTCTGCCTGTCTGTGCTGCCTGGCTGCTGGCGGCTGCTCTTTGGGCGAGTCTGCATGAGTCGTTTCGGTTGTGAGCTCAGCTGGAATGAAGCTGCGTGCGATTGTGGGCTTTCTGCCGGTGTTTCAAAGTGTGTTGCACGCATAATCTATTATGCAAATTTGCAATCCCCCACCGCCAGCTCCCAGCGCGATAATGCGCGAAAGCGAAAGCGTTTTCGCCAATCCATTTTACAGTATGAGAATGGTTTCCTCGCGCGTTCCCCTGCAGTTTTGGATCGGCTTTTTCTAGTCTGGAGAGCACTGTCGCCACTTAGTGGGTCGGTGGAATGGGTTGTACACGTTCGGTGGCTCCCATATTTTTATAGGAGACGTGGGGGGGCATTGATCCACGTCCCACTGTCAAATTTTTTTTTGACGACTTGACTCGTCAATGGCAGTCAACCGTTGGATTTTTTTTGACGAGTCAACTCGCCAATGGCAGTGAACGTGTTAACTCATTGGCTGCCATTGACGTCTAAAGACGTCAATTCAAATAGTAACGTAGGCTGCCATTGACGTCTAAAGACGTCAATTGCGTTTTTTGACGGTGGGACGTGGATCAAAGCCTGATGCATCTCCTGTAAAAATATGGGGGATTTTGAAGGTGTATAAGCTATTTTACGGACCCATTAGGTGGCGACAGTGCTCTCCGGATTAGAGAAAGATGAAAAAAAAAAGAGTAGAAGAAGCCGTGGGGAAACGGAAACCGATGCATGCTGTAACGTTAGCTGTGAACAGCAGCCAATCTGCTCCCACAATTGAGCCTTTCTGTCTCTGTTGCGATAGTTTCTCCATATGATTAGTTGCCAGAAAAGGAACACCCGACACAAATTATTCTCAGCTGGGAGCGCTGGGAGCCGGCGCACAAAAACGGCGGAGCGCTCTGAAAATAGACGCTGGGTGCAGCACACTTTGAAACGTGCAGCAGAAAGTTCAGAGCAAACGTGCAGCAGAGAGCCACCAGAGACACTCCCACGGAGGAGGAGTTTGCAGTTGAGGGGGGTGGGGCACGCAGGGGGGGGGTGGGGCACGCAGGGCACCATACAACACTGTAAGCGCCATTTATAAGTTATAATTTTAGATTTTTTGTTTTATGGTATAACTTGTTGGTTTACATTGAAGGAACATATATCAGTTTAATTTTGATAATATTGCTAAGTATTTCTGTGGTTATACTTATATTTGACCACTGTGAGGAGTTGTCCCATTGCGGCCACCGTAATTATCTGTCAAGTTAGAACAGGAAGTGATTTTGTTGTAAAACTGTCAGTGTGAATAAACGAGATGGCGGAGCAACACGGTTATTTTACCGTTGCCGGTTGGTGTTGTTTCGACCCGGCTCAACGCGTATAAAAACAGTCTCACGTCGTCATTTTATGTGGTTATAGAAATATGAGTCTAAGCAAAGAAGAAATCAAAGTCTGAAGATAGCAACTACATTAGTAAAATAACCAGCTCACGTGGGAGACTACTGCTCGCCATGACGTCGCAAAAACGCAAGCATGACTCTGAATGAAAGAAAAGTAACGTCAGTCTCACCTTGTAAAACGAAGCCAACAAAGATGTTTTGGTCTGAAGAAGATGACATTCATGAAGAAAGCCAGCTGCGCTTTGTGTCATAGACCATTCTTTCCACATTGAACAAGAAGCTGATTAACGTTAAGTAACCAACGACAACATGGATGACAGAAGCACCAGGCAAAGATCCAAGAGCTGCAGTAGCCACACGCGCCATAAGAGGGTGCCAAAGCCAACGGAAAAGGGTCTGGAAGAACAAGTGAGCAGGCGAATAAAGGCAAGAAAGTCCAAGTTCTCACAGTTGCATTTAAAAATGATTAAGATCGATGGACTTATTAAAAATAAGGAGAATCCAGATGTTGATGAACATTTAAATGAATGCTCAAAACTACGACAGGAATTTGTGAATGAAAATGACAATGTTCTGTTGCTGTTGCCTGAAGATGAACAGACAGCAGATCAAACGCTCTGGTTTAATCCAAAAATGGAAGAACTCGCCAGTTTCATGATAGATGTCGAGAAATGGATAACTGCTACAAGGCAACGAGAGCATGACAAGGTGCAGCCATACGTCAGTGTATCTGTGACTGATATGCCAGCAAACAAGGCATCTAGTCGCAAAAGCAGCAGATCATCAGGTACCCACTCATCGAGATCTTCATGAGCTTCAAAAGCCTCATAAATAACGTCTACACGACAGAAGGAACAAGCAGAACATGCCGCCTTACTTGCACGTGCAGCATCCTTGAAACAGAGAGAGGAATTGGATATGGAAGAGTGCAAGTTAAAGGCAAAAAAGGGTAAGCTTGAAATTGAGACAGCTATTGCTGCGTCCACAGCCAAAATAGAAGTGTTGAAAAGCCATGAGCAAGAGGGCTATCCTGAGGCAAGTTTTGTGGATCCACATCTAGGTGGTCAGGTGCCAGAAGTAAGTTATGATAACACTGAACAGTCAAAGGTCAAAAAGTATCAAGTAAAACAAAAAAGTGACATACAACCGACTGATAGTCGTAACCCAGTACTAATGTGATGCTAAAACAAAATGACATCACAGAGATGTTAGTCAAGCAACAGAGACTGTCACATCTGCCTCAAAGAGATGTTCCAGTTTTCAGTGGGGATCCACTTGACTTTAAATCATTTTTAAGAGCCTTTGATCATACTATTCATGACAAAACTGATAGTGACAGTGACAGGTTATATTACCTTGAACAGTTTACCAGGGGTGAACCTAGAGACTTAGTCAGAAGTTGCCAGCACATGAGTCCACTTCACGGCTACATTGAGGCAAGGAAATTGCTAGTTTATCATTATGGTAACGAACTGAAAATTGCAGATGCCTACATGAATAGAGCATTTCAATCATGAGAGACTAGCAGAACGTTTAACAAGTCTTTAATGATACAACAAATTAATTTTGGCGTATGACTCCATGATATGATGACGCTCTCCTGAGATGATGAGGGCGTCGTCAGTGAAGAATAGGATAGGAAATCTCCCATAGAGAATTCTTCAATCAGGAGTCATGACGATGGTGGTGGTCGGGGGAGGAGGTGGGGCAAAAACTGCTTCAGGATGATGATCAGCAACTGAGAATGACATATGGCAGATACACAGCACATAGCAAACAGAGTACAAAACATGGACCCTGATATACTACGCTGATTAGGTGATTGGAATCAGCTGGAGAGGAATGGTTTGGGCTGATTGGTTATTGCCACATGTGTGGCAAACTGTGAAGGGAGCGTACCTATGTTCCCCGGGTCCTATATTCCCCGGGTTCTATGTTCCCCGTTTTTGTGGGACCACAGCACATAGCAAACAGAGTACAAAACATGGACCCTGATATACTACGCTGATTAGGTGATTGGGATCAGCTGGAGAGGAATGGTTTGGGCTGATTGGTTATTGCCACATGTGTGGCAAACTGTGAAGGGAGCGTACCTATATTCCCCGGGTCCTATGTTCCCCGTTTTTGTAGGACCGGGGAACATAGAACCCTTCCTAACCTCCCCCAGACCCTAACCCAAAACCGAACCTCTCCCACCCCTCACGCCTAAACCTAAGGTCGGCATTGCGGGTGGTCGGCATAGCGGATAGACACCCCAAATGTTACGGAGAGTGTTAAACGGGGAACATAGGACCCGGGGAACATAGGGATGTCCCCACTGTGAATGGGTGAGGAGACCGCATCAGAGAAAGGGGGCGAGCCTAACTATGAATGGGTTATAGACAAGTTTCCTGGGCCATTCCTAGGGCGGCGCCATAGCAGCCTTTTGTGTCGCCGGCTTCCGTTTAAGTCCACATTGCGTCCACAGCAGCGAGCACATCAGAAGGCAGCAGCCGAAATATCCAAACTTTTTTACAACGATCGATAACATCAGCTACACTAACGTTAGCAGACGTTATTAACAATGGGTTATTCTGGAACACATTGTGCAGTGCGTGGCTGTCACAAAACACAGTGCGTGTTTCCATCCACTGCTATTTTGCGAATTATAGAGCTGACAATCACCTCGTGTTTGAGGCTGTCTGAGCTGCTGATCAGCTGCTAGACCCGATATACAGCTCTGTTAAACACATCTAACGTTATTAATTTAAAGTTTCTTGATGATCTACAAGTAGACAAAGGTAGCCTACCATAACGCCATTTCTGGATTACCAGGTGCGACTCGGCAAACTAACGTTATAATCCCAACCCGATCTCCCAATTCTTTTTTTTAAATAGCAACGTTTGTGGACCAACGTTGCTATGTTACAATTTCGTCTCCGAAATTGTAAAATGGTAATCCACGGAGCAGATAGTAGGTGAATACAATTTCATTCAAGTCTAGAAGCGAGTCGCCTTAAAGTTAATATCCCAGTCTTCTTCTGTTTACCACGGCGGGTATTGTGCTGCGTATTTACCATGATTTACCGTGTGTAGCCCTATTGTGTGGAGGCTACACACGGCATGTCATGTTTTGCAGTGATCAAGGCAAACTGGGTTGTTTTTGAATGGAGATACACCTAACGTTAGTCTGGCTGACTGTGACAGAGGAGAGGACAGTAACCTAACGTTAGTCTGACTGACTGTGACAGAGGAGAGGACTGTAACCTAATGTTAGTCTGACTGACTGTGACAGAGGAGAGGACTGTAACCTAACGTTAGTCTGACTAAGAGAGGAGAGTACTGTAACCTAACGTTAGTCTGACTGACTGTGACAGAGGAGAGGACTGTAACCTAATGTTAGTCTGACTGACTGTGAGAGAGGAGAGGACTGTAACCTAACGTTAGTCTGACTGTGAGAGAGGAGAGTACTGTAACCTAACGTTAGTCTGACTGACTGTGACAGAGGAGAGGACAGTAACATAACGTTAGTCTGACTGACTGTGAGAGAGGAGAGGACTGTAACCTAACGTTAGTCTGACTGTGAGAGAGGAGAGTACTGTCACTGTAACCTAACATTAGTCTGACTGACTGTGACAGAGGAGAGGACTGTAACCTAACGTTAGTCTGGCTGACGCTTCGGAGCTTTTGAGATAGTTCATCGCGTTGCCGTCCACCGCCATTGATTCCTCAAAATACGCTATAATCCTGCCTGTAGTTACGTTCGGCCATTTACACATATTATCTTCCCATGTGTCCACTGTCAACGGGTGTGGGATAGACACTCTTTCATTAGATAGGAGACTCGCAGAATGATCCCAAGTTTGCATTTTTTCGGCGGTCGCTATGGCTACTACGGTTCTCCGTATTCACAAACACCGGAACCGACAGACACGATCGCGGCCGAGTCTGGAAGCAAACCGGAAGTGCCCAGGAAACTTGTCTATACTACCTCAAAAAAGGGGGCGTGCACTGTGATATGACGTGAACTGGGCGTTAGCTGTTAAGTAGTCTTCATTATTGAAAATAGTCCAAGACATCATTTCAATCATGAGAGACTAGTAGAAAGTTTAACAAGTCTTTAATGATACAACAAATTCATTTTGGCGTATGACTCCATGATATGATGACGCTCTCCTGAGATGATGAGGGCGTCATCAGTGAAGAATAGGATAGGAAATCCCCCAAAAGAAAATAAAGGTTAATGGGAATAAATGAAATGCATAAAGGGGATCATGGAGCCCACCAAAATATAAATAAATAAAAGTAAGCTATGAGGGCAAAATGCATGCTGGGAGATAAAGGGCAGCTATGTGGGTTATTCACTACGAGGGGCAAAATGCATGCTGGAAGATGAAGGCCAGCTATGCGGGGTCATTTACTATGAGGGACAAAATGCATGCTGGGACATGGGCCAGCTATGCAGGGTTATTTATTATGAGGGGCAAATTTACCTTGAGGGGCAAAATGCATGCTGGGAGATGTAGGCCAGCTATGCAGGTTTATTTACGAATGCCGGGAGATGTAGGCCGGCTATGCGGGTTATTTACTAGGAGGGGCAAAATCCATGCTGGAAGATGTAGGCCAGCTATGCATGCATGCATGCATGCTGGGAGAAGTAGGCCAGCTATGCAGGTTTATTTACAAATGTCGGGAGATGTAGGCCCGCTTATTTACCATGAGGGACAAAATGCATGCTGGAAGATGTAGGCCAGCTATGCATGCTGGAAGATGTAGGCCAGCTATGCGGGTTTATTTACAAATGCCGGGAGATGTAGGCCGGCTATGCAGGTAATTTACTATGAGGGGCAAAATGCCTGCTGGGAGATGTAGGCCAGCTACGCGGGTGAAGGAATGGACAGGCTATTGATAAGGGCATAAGAGCCAGCAACAGTCATGGTGAACAGGTGAAACCAGGACTGCATTCCAATACCCATACTTGTACTTCTTTCTTGTAGTATGTACTGCCGCTGCCCTCACAAAGTATGGATTGTAGTGTGTAGCATGCATGCAAAATGCATACTATTGGGACACACTACATCTGTCGTCACGTGAGCTTCCTGAACTCCGACCTCTTGCTCATTTCCCGCCGACGTCCGCAGCGCCACATTTGAGTTTTTTTTTTTTATTCAATAAACAAAGTTTGGCAATAACAAACAGTACATTATACAAAAAATTCAGACTAAGCATTTACAAAATTGGAACAGACAATCAAATAAACAAATTGCTGTTATATTGTAATGTATGTTGTTGTTTCTAATAAACTGATGTGATGATACTTACATGCAGTCTCATTCTTAACAGTATAATAACGTGCATATTTCTGTCAGTGTTTTTATCATAGTTATTGACGTGTTCACGGCGTCATGGAGGTGGGCGTGGATTATACACGCAGCTCAGTCAGTGCGACGTAACTCCAGTAGGTGGCGGTAATGCACAAAAAGTTGTTTGCCAACCGCCATAAAACATTAGAAGAAGAAGAACTTCCGCTGCGCAAAAGGATTGTGGGGAAGTTTGGCTGGCGCAGCATGCATCGATGCATACTCCGAAATAGGAGCTGATGTAGTACAACATCCTGGTACTCTTGGCATACTGCATCTGACATAATCTTTTTTTGCCTACTAAATAGTATGGAAGTATGGGTATTGGAACGGGGCCCAGGTGTACACTTAAACGTGGGACATGAATTTGTAATGAGGGATCGAGATAAAGAACCACCATGCATTGACTTACCGATTCACGGTCAAGGGGTAAACAACATTGGAGGACCTCAAGATTCTGCGAGACAATTGCAGTTAATAAGTTTCATGAATGGAGAGAACATTGGGCCGATAGTGAAGCCACTTGATCGGACCAGATAACACTGGTAGATTAAGGCCAGTAAGATATGGGATATGAACTGATATTCCATACAGATAAGAGAAATAAACCCCCCCAAAAAGAAAAACTAATTTAAACATGAAACCTGAGACTTACAGATATATACTGCCATCAATGAACTATAACAAAGAAATCTAGAATTACATAATGGAGAGAAGAAATAAAAATTGAAATTGTAAAAATAAAAATTACAAAACTTAACAAAGGCATATAGAAAAATAAAGAATTGAAACAGTTCCTAGTAATAATAATAAAAATGATTAAATTAAATAATGATAATAATGACCCAGCAGAATAATAGTTATGGTTCAAATTGAACAAAACAAAACCTGACAATGTCTAGGGTGCTGGAAGGCAGGGCAAAGAAATAAAAATGCAAAATACATAAGAGTATATATAAATCATTAATCGACATGATTTATGAGCTTTAGTGAGCAATGGTTAAACGGCAATAATCTTGATATATTTGGGCTTAGCCAGCAATGGTTGCAATGACTGGATAATTAAACTTGAGATAGCCAGCAATGGCAAGGGAGGGGGCAGGACCTGCTTGCAATGAATGGGTTTTAGCCAGCAATAGCTATGGCAAGGGGACCGGCAGCATCGGCTTGCAATAAATGGGCGAAGGATCAGGATCAGTTTGATCCAAGACAAAAAGATCAGGACAGTGCTCTCAATTACTTTAAAATTGACACATGGTGTGCGATTTGCGGGTTTGGCAGTTCCTCAAGCAATGACCATGATAATTATAGTATAGATGAACGCACCTGGCACACGGGTCTAACCAGGGTAGGGGAGCCATAATGTAAAGCCGCCTACTGTAAGATCTAAGACATGGAGCAATTATAATAGATGATCACACACAAAAATCACAAAAACAAACAACCAAAAATAAACAAAGACATAGCCCATAGGAATGAGGGTCCCAGGGACTGTATCGAACGCTTCTGAAGGATTCTGTCACCTCTCAGAGGCAGCTCACTGACAATGTCCATAATGACGATAGCTGAGAATAAGCATGTCCATTGAAGATTCCTCGTGATTATTGGTGATGATCTATTGAACATAGATCATAGATCCTTTTTCTTTTCATCAGCGACTTACCAACTCACTGGGCTTGACCTCGCCAACCAGCTGTGCTTTTCTTCCCCCAACTCAGACAATGACTGAGATTGATATCCAGCTTAGCCAACAATGATTCCAGCAGTGGTTTTGAATTAATCTTGATTGCAATGTTTGATGATTTTTAGCTTAGAACGAGGATACTTTATTTCGGATTAGTCAACAACAATGACTGATTTCAGCTTAAACAGTGACAAATAAATTGATACTCACTTTAGCAGCTATATGATGATTTCCAGCTTAGCCCACCAACTAGGACTGTCGGATTTAACCAAACCATGACTATGGCAATGATATTGAGCTTAGCCAGCAATGCTGTATGGGTCTGGAATGACCGCATTGATCAGATGAGTTGATGAGCTGAAACAACAATGTTATTGTAATGGGGTGACCTGCACCCATGGGTCCCGCCCACTAATCTACACATACCAGGTGTTTCCAGTTACCTAATTTGGCCTGCCCCTCAATTGGCCGCCCCTTCAATTGGCCAGCCCCTATAAATAGCCTGCCTAATCGAACATAGGCTAAGGCTGGCTTCTCTCTTTGAGCTTTCCCTCTGAACCATATTTACCCTTTGTGGAAGGTATGTAGTGATAATTACAGTTGGTTGATGCACATTGTATGTCTCTTTGTGTTTATGGAGTTTGTCTCATTCCTTAAACAGACTACGGTGTATCTGTCCTGGGTCTGGGTAGCAGGAGCTGTTAATATGCCAATGCTAACTGTTGCTGGTGAGTCTAATAATGGGCTAAAAGCATGTCACATGTCATTCTGTTTGTTTGTGGCTAATTGTGCCTTTTCTTTTTATACAGAACCTAAGCTGCTGTTCTAGCTGTTCTGCCCTTCTCCTGTTTATAAGTGTACCTTTAATTTAGCAAAAGAGTAATTGTTGTCCACTGGTCCAGAATTTGAGTTTCCCCTTTTTGTGTCCCGCAGAGGCCTGGTCACTGGAGTGGGTGTGGGTGTTAGACTGGTGCGAGCTGCGGGCCCTCCGTCCCTGCCTTTTCTTTCTTTATTTGCATGCGTGTGTGTGCCGTTGCAGTGTGCCGTGTTCATGCACCCTTTGCACCAAGCACTTTAATTGTGTGTGTGTGTTGTACACGCTTGGTGGGGTAGGTACTTTTATTCTTAAACTCTCGTATCTTAAACTATCCAGTCACCCCCTCACTCACTTTAGTTCCAGCGCCCTTTGCTTTTACCCCTCCCCTTAGTAGCTTGGACATTTTAAAGGTGCATTCCCATGTTTTTGCAATTTAGCTGTTTTTAGTATTGTTTGAATAAATCTTAATCATTTGGCAATTGCAATTGGTCTGAGCTTTTTCTAATAAATAACACCTACTTTTATACTTGGAAACCACGTCTCTGCTCCTCTCATTGGTCTCTCACCATTGTGAACGAATCTGTATGGTTTATCTGTGGGCATTAAAGCCCTGGTATCTCCTTGGGTGAAACTCCCTAGGTGGCGTTGTCAGTTATTTAGACCTGGTCACATTTGGCGTTGGTCGGCAGGACTTTGGAAATCAGACTTATTGTAAAGCAGAGACGTGTTCTTCAAGTTTTTTTTTATTCTGGACAGTTTTTTTTTCTCTTGTTTCATTGTGAACCATATTAGTTTGAGAAGGGCAGGGCGGCAGTTTGCAGATCATCAAGACGTCCCGGGCGTGGAGCAGCAGGAGCCCTTGGCAGTAACAAAAGTGCATTGTTCCCCATCCCCACTGTTGGACTGACTGTCTTTTAGAAATGGATGCAGCTGAACTACAGGACTTGAGAGACTCTGTGACACAACTACGAGCTGAGAATGAGCGGCTTACGCGGGAGCGTGCAGAAGCAACAGGCTCCAGAACTGCGTCACCTGGAACTCAATCTGGTCCTTCGGCCCGCTGGACTTCCACGCATGCTGGTGCACCCCCAGAGCGTATGGTATACATCCCTAGGGAACGCAAGTGCCCAATGTTCCGGGGTAATATTGGGATGGGGGTAACAGAATGGGTTGAGGAGGTACGTGCTAGCATGCGTGCCAGGCATTTACCACCCACTGACCAAGCATATTTCATCTATGACCACTTGGAAGGGGAGGCCAAGGATGAAATTAGGTATAGGTCTGGGGCAGAGAGGGAAGACCCAGAACACATTTTGGTTATTCTCCAGGAGCTCTATGGCTGCTCCCGGTCTTATGTGGCACTGCAGGAAGAATTTTTTTCTAGAAAACAGCTTGAGGGGGAGTCACTGCAGGAGTACTCGCATGCACTGTTCTGCTTAATGGAGAAGATAGTTAAGCGTGCCCCTGATGTACTAAATTCTGCTATCCTACTGCGAGACCAGTTTGTAGAAAATGTGAATGACTCTGCTCTTTGTAGGGTGTTGAAGCAGCTAGTCCGCAGCAACCCTAACTCAACACTGCTGGATGTCCGCAGGGAAGCTATCACCTGGGAGCGAGAAGGTACACCATCAGAAGGTAGACCTAGGAGTTATTCAGTCCCTTCCATATGTGCATTACAGGAGTCTAGGGTGCCAAGTGGGTCCAGTAGCGGTATGCTTAGTTGCTCCCCTGAATTGGCAGAGTTGAAAGAAATGTTGAGGGGACAACAGGAGCAAATTGGCAAGCTTTGCGAAAGCCTTAACCGTCTGCAAAATCCCTCTAGGAGGCCACGACCTTTACGTGACGGTCCCATAATTTGTAGACGTTGCCAGCAACCAGGCCACTTTGCAAGTAACTGTGATAATGCTCGAGTCATCCCCCAGGCCCAGCCCACCACCCAGGCCCATCCCATGCAGTACCGCCACCCACAGGGAGGAGCCCCACATAGCCAGCATCCGGAAAACTAGTGCCCCCTGTTGTGCAGAGCCACACTTCAGGCAGGGATCATACTGGCTCAGACAGTATAGGTTTAGGGAGTCAACGAGCTGTTTCGCAGCTGTTAGGGTCATGCCCACATGTGGTAGTGAATATGGGTGAGGTCGAGGTGCAGTGCTTAGTGGACACTGGGTCCATGGTGTCTACCATTACGGAAGCTTTTTTCTCCCAGCACTTTGTACAGACCCCCCGTTCCTGTCACTGGCTGCAACTTAAGGCTGCAAACGGCCTTGATATCCCTTATGTAGGCTACCTAGAACTGGATGTTGAAGTAATGGGCAAGGTTGTTCCTAAGCGAGGAGTCTTGGTAGTGAAGGACTCCCCGGGAGAACAGTTCAGAAACGGTGTGGCTGGTGTGCTGGGCATGAATGTCATACGCGAATGCTATGATGAGTTGTTTAGAAGGCATGGTCCCTCACTTTTTGATCTCCCGCATGTACAGCAGTCCCCTGAGGCGTGGCAGAAAGCCCTCAAGTACTGTCAACAAGCTGAGCTTAGGGCTCTCCGCCGCACCAAGATAGCCAAAGTAAGGGGTAGGTACTCTGTTTGTATCCCTGGAGGCACTGTTAAGATGGTGCCCACTACCTGTTGCACTCAGTCCTTTGCTCAGTCCGGCTCAGCACTTTTCGAGCCATTAAATCAAAGTGATGCTTTACCTGTAGGCCTGCTTGTTTCTCCAGCTATGGTTCAGGTATCTCAAGGTACTGCCTATATTCCTGTAGTGAATGTAGGGACCATTGATGTCAAGTTGCCCTCTCGTAGCCCTTTAGGCCTGCTAAGCCAAGCCCAGGTAGTGAGTTTACCAAAAGGGATCACTGAGATCCCTAGGGAGCCAAGTATGGGCAATACAACCGCTACCATGAACTACCACTTGGGTCAAGAGAGTAAGGTACCAGGTCTTGTCCAGTCTATTGACCTAGCTAACCTTTCAGAGTCAGAACAATTGAGGGCTATGAGCCTATTACAGAAACACGAGGCAGTGTTTGCCACACATGAGGGAGACTTAGGTTGTACACACCTCATTTCACATGAAATCCCCTTAAGTGACGATGTGCCTGTCCGTCAGAGGTATAGGCGCATCCCCCCCTCAGAGTATGACTCTGTCAAGGCACACATTAACCAACTTTTAGAGACCCAGGTGATCCGGGAGAGCTGCAGCCCCTATGCCTCCCCCATTGTGCTCGTACGGAAGAAGGATGGCAGCCTCCGCTTGTGTGTGGACTACCGTCAGTTAAACAGTAAGACCCGCCGCGATGCCTTCCCATTGCCCAGAATTGAAGAATCCTTGGACGCACTATCGGGGGCCAAGTGGTTCTCAACAATGGATCTGGCTAGCGGATATAACCAGGTACCCGTACTGGAAAAAGACAAAATGAAAACTGCCTTCTGTACACCGTTTGGCCTCTTTGAATTCAATCGTATGCCTTTTGGCCTCTGCAACGCCCCCGGTACGTTCCAGAGGTTGATGGAGCGAATCTTTGGGGCACAACATTTCCAAACGCTGTTGTTGTACTTGGATGACGTTGTGGTGTTTTCCTCTACTGTAGATCAGCACCTGGAGAGACTTGATGCAGTCCTGACGCGACTACAAAAAGAAGGCCTGAAAGCAAAATTGGAAAAATGCTCCTTTTTCAAGACTGAGGTAAAGTACCTTGGCCATGTCGTTTCCAGGGATGGGGTCTCTACTGACCCGGATAAAATCACTGCGGTTTCTCAGTGGCCCCGCCCTAAGACTGTAACAGAGTTGCGCTCCTTTGTGGGCTTTGCAAGCTATTATCGCCGTTTTGTATCAGGATTTTCTAAGCTGGCGGCGCCACTTCACCATCTAAATGCTGAGCTGTCCCGGATTGGACATAGAGGGCGTTCAGGAAAGCCCTTGTTGGATGTCTGGACAGAGGACTGTGAACAGAGCTTCAATGCCCTCAAAGCACGGTTAGTTTCTGCTCCCATTCTAGCTTATGCTAATTTCTCCCTCCCCTTTATCCTTGAAACAGATGCCAGCTATAGTGGGCTTGGAGCAGTACTGTCACAGGAACAAGGAGGCAAGGTGAGGCCGATAGCATATGCCAGCAGGGCCCTCACTCGCTCGGAGCGAAACATGTCAAATTACAGTTCAATGAAATTGGAGTTTTTAGCTTTGAAATGGGCGACAACTGAAAAATTCAGAGAGTACCTGATTGGCCAAAAGTTTGTCGTGTGGACGGAAAACAACCCGCTGAGCCATTTAAACACTGCCAAGTTGGGCGCAAATGAACACCGCTGGGCTGCAGAATTGGCCGCATTTGACTTTACCATTAGGTATCGCTCTGGTCGCTCAAATGGTAATGCTGATGGTCTTTCCAGGCAACACTCGCCCCCAGATGTGCCCTCAGCATTGGAACTGGCGCTTCCGGGAACACCGCTCCCTGAGCCTCTACAACAGGCACCCACCACAGGACCCCAGCAGGTAATACAAATGGCCATCTCTGTATTGCCCTCACACTCCCCTGGTGACCTAAGTATGTTGCAGAGATCTGACCCAGTGATTGGCCAATTCCTCAAGTTCTGGCGAAGAGAGAGATGTCCAGATCATGCTGAACGCCAAACTCTGCCTAACCCAGTGAGGGAACTGGTGCGTCAGTGGAGTCGGGTGATGGAGGAGGATGGTCTCTTATACCGAAGAGTGTTCCGGTCTGATGGTGGAGAAGAGGTGCGCCAGCTGCTCCTACCCGAGTCCCTGAGAGAGGAAGTTTTGCAACAACTGCACCAGGGTCATGGACACCAGGGCGTGGAAAGGACCACTCAGCTGGTACGGCAGCGCTGCTACTGGCCCGGCATGTACCAGGGGGTCAAGGAGTGGTGCCAACAATGCGAGCGCTGCACCTTGGCCAAACCAACACAGCCAGCTATTCGAACCTCTATGGGGCACCTGATGGCCTCAAAACCTAACCAAGTCTTGGCCATTGACTTTACCCTACTGGAGTGCTCACGGGATGGTAGGGAACAAGTATTGATTATGACTGACGTCTTTTCTAAATTCACACAGGCTGTCCCGACAAAAGACCAGCGGGCATCCACCGTGGCTGAGGTGTTGGTGAGAGAGTGGTTCTACAAGTTTGGAGTCCCAGCCCGCATCCATTCGGATCAAGGACGGAACTTTGAAAGTGCCCTAATCCAGCAGCTATGCAGCCTTTATGGGGTACAGAAGACCCACACCACCCCATACCACCCTCAGGGCAATGGACAGTGTGAAAGGTTTAACAGGACCCTGCATGGGCTGTTACGGACGCTCCCTCCTGCTAAGAAGCCAGAGTGGCCTCGTTATCTCCCACAAGTCCTCTTCTCTTACAACACTACCATCCACCAGTCCACCGGTGAGTCGCCATACTTTCTGATGTTTGGCCAACAACCCAATCTTCCTGTAGACTTTCTGTTGGGCAGAGTGGCAGAGCCCGCTGGGGGCGGTGTTAGTGACTGGGTGCGGGACCATCAACAACGCCTCCAGACAGCATTTGATGGGGCTAGAGAGAGGCTACAAGCAGCAGCCCAGCATCGGAAGGCACGGCACGATCAAAAGGTAACGCCTTGTGATCTCCATGAAGGCCAACTGGTATATCTCCGGGACCATGGAGTTCGAGGACGGAATAAAATCCAAGACACCTGGAGCTCTACGTTGTACCGTGTACTCAGGGCACCTGCAGATGGTGGGCCAGTTTACTCCATCGCAACTCTCGACAAACCAGATCAGGTAAAGCATGTACATCGCACTATGCTTAAGCAGGCTCCTGTCACTTCTCCACCGTTGTCTTTCAAGGTGACCTCCTCAGAACAACCAGTAGCCGAGAGGTGGGAAGAAGAGGACGCCCAGGGCGATTGGTGGCTGGTGACCCGACCCCTGTGTGGAGTATCTGTGCCAGTGCTGCCTCCTCCGGATGCCCCTTCTCAACCCTCCCACCCTTTGGAACACATGGCGCTTCCAACAGCCAGGTCCCCGGAGGGGGCCCTTCGGAGGACAACGCGAGAAACGGCGGGGAGGCACACGAACATTCACCATCTCCCTGTGCCCATCGATGGGGCTGCCGGTGCTCGGATCCCTGGGTCTAGTAGTGGGACTTCTGTTATTTTTAGGCCCTGGGACTAATTTTCCCCCTATCGTCGGGACGCCGATAACTAGTGGGGGGGTAGATTGTAATGGGGTGACCTGCACCCATGGGTCCCGCCCACTAATCTACACATACCAGGTGTTTCCAGTTACCTAATTTGGCCTGCCCCTCAATTGGCCGCCCCTTCAATTGGCCAGCCCCTATAAATAGCCTGCCTAATCGAGCATAGGCTAAGGCTGGCTTCTCTCTTTGAGCTTTCCCTCTGAACCATATTTACCCTTTGTGGAAGGTATGTAGTGATAATTACAGTTGGTTGATGCACATTGTATGTCTCTTTGTGTTTATGGAGTTTGTCTCATTCCTTAAACAGACTACGGTGTATCTGTCCTGGGTCTGGGTAGCAGGAGCTGTTAATATGCCAATGCTAACTGTTGCTGGTGAGTCTAATAATGGGCTAAAAGCATGTCACATGTCATTCTGTTTGTTTGTGGCTAATTGTGCCTTTTCTTTTTATACAGAACCTAAGCTGCTGTTCTAGCTGTTCTGCCCTTCTCCTGTTTATAAGTGTACCTTTAATTTAGCAAAAGAGTAATTGTTGTCCACTGGTCCAGAATTTGAGTTTCCCCTTTTTGTGTCCCGCAGAGGCCTGGTCACTGGAGTGGGTGTGGGTGTTAGACTGGTGCGAGCTGCGGGCCCTCTGTCCCTGCCCTTTCTTTCTTTATTTGCATGCGTGTGTGTGCCATTGCAGTGTGCCGTGTTCATGCACCCTTTGCACCAAGCACTTTAATTGTGTGTGTGTGTTGTACACGCTTGGTGGGGTAGGTACTTTTATTCTTAAACTCTCGTATCTTAAACTATCCAGTCACCCCCTCACTCACTTTAGTTCCAGCGCCCTTTGCTTTTACCCCTCCCCTTAGTAGCTTGGACATTTTAAAGGTGCATTCCCATGTTTTTGCAATTTAGCTGTTTTTAGTATTGTTTGAATAAATCTTAATCATTTGGCAATTGCAATTGGTCTGAGCTTTTTCTAATAAATAACACCTACTTTTATACTTGGAAACCACGTCTCTGCTTCTCTCATTGGTCTCTCACCATTGTGAACGAATCTGTATGGTTTATCTGTGGGCATTAAAGCCCTGGTATCTCCTTGGGTGAAACTCCCTAGGTAGCGTTGTCAGTTATTTAGACCTGGTCACATTATGATGCCTGGACTGGATCACTAGCAAGAGAGACAGCCAAGATTATCCAATGCAATGAACTTTCATAAAAGCAAGGAAAACTAAACCTGAAACCTGAGCTGAAACCTGAGCTGAGAATGGCGCCGGGAAAAGGCGACTCGCTAGGGAGCTCTAGTGACTTCATAGACAAATAGGCTTGTATTCCAGTGTAAACGCGTTTTGTTTTGATTTCGTTGCTTCGACTCGCTTTGTAAATACCTATTGTATATAACAGTGTTCTGAATAGTGTAGATCAGGGGTGCCCAATACGTCGATCGCGATCGACCGGTCGATCGCGAAGGTAGTGTGGTCGATCGCATGGCATTGAGGGAAAAAAAAAAAAAAAATGTTTTTCCACTGTTGCCACTGTTTTTCCACTGTTGCCACTGTTTTTCCACTGTTCCACTGTTTTCCACTGTATACTCAGTGTATATATATATAAATAAATATGTTTGGTAGATCACTTTGACTTGGTCATTTTAAAAGTAGCTCCCAAGCTGAAAAAGTGTGGGCACCCCTGGTGTAGATAGTGGCGTCTTCGCACTTTTCTTTGCAAGAAACTGCGACGGCGGGGACCCGCTTTGCCCGCTTTGTCCGCTCGCACGCAAAAAACAACAACAAACAACAGCCCCGCGCCCCCGCCATGGAGGCAGAGAACGGAGGCACGGACACCAGCGGATATAACACGGAAATCAGCGTCGGAATAAAATACAACAGGGACGCGCTGATCAAAATCAGGGAAAGAACGGATATATTCCAACAGCAACTGGCAAGCTCCAGATCTTACAAATTTTCCTGAACTCAAAAAACAACGCAGGAGGAGGGGGAAGAGAGGGGGGCTTCTCACCCGCTTGAGGAAGCGCGCGGATAAACCACCTCTCCCCAGCATACTTCTGGCAAATGTTCAATCGTTGGAAAATAAACTTTGTGAACTAAGAGCGCATGCAAAATACCAAAAAGACATAGCGCGATGCAATGTTCTGTGCCTAACGGAAACCTGGCTTACTCCTGACACAACGGACCACTCTATCGCGTTACCAGGATTCAGTGTATTCAGAGGAGACAGAAACGAACGATCCGGTAAGAAGAAGGGAGGGGGCGTTTGTCTTATGATTAAAAAAAACTGGTGCGTGAACAACACAGTCATAGGAAGATACTGCTCGGAGGACCTTGAATATGTAATGCTCCAATGCGTGCCGTTCTGGAGTCCTCGAGAATTCAGTACAGTAACCGTGATGGGTGTATACATCCCCCCACAGGCAAACACCACGGCTGCGCTGAAAGACCTGCAACGAGCGATCAGCGCACATGAGACAAAACAACCGGAAATGGCCCTGGTAGTGACCGGGGATTTTAACAAAGCAAACCTGAAAGGAAGAATGCCCACGCTGCACCAGCATGTTCACTTCCCCACTCGAGGCAATAACACACTGGATAAATGTTATACAAATATCCGCCACAGCTACAAGGCCGTACCCCGTCCACCCTTTGGCAAATCAGATCACGCCTCCATTCTGCTGTTGCCCAGGTATCAACACAAAAAACACAGGTATGTTTTGTCGTTAACTACATCATAAAAAAAGCCCAACCCCGAATACACTACTTGAGTGTCGCCAAGCGAGCAGGGCTCCCACCTGACGTCCTGTCCCAAATTTATTTCATCAGACCTGTCTTGGAGTATGCTTCTCCAGTCTGGGGAGGGCTGAACAAAAACCTAACTCAGGACCTAGAATGTGTGCAGCGGAGGTGCTGCCGTATTATGGGCCTACCAAGTGGAACATTCCCCAGCCTGGCGGAGCGGAGAGATGAAGCCACCTCCAGAGAATTCAAGCGGATGCTGGAGGAGGAAGGGTCCAACCCCCTACTCGGAGCCCTCAAAACTCCACAGCACCAATATGGCCTGAGAACTACTAGATTGTTCACAGGGCCAATAAGTCACACAAAAAGACACCAGCAGTCCTTCTTACCAAGAGCTTCCAGGCTGTGCTCACATTGTCCATCCTTTTAGTTATCTCCTCCCTGTACTGTAGGCATTTTATTGTTATACTGTATATATTCTTGTCTGTTTTCTAACTTGTAAAAAAACATCTCATTTCATCTTGTGATGCAACAATGTTTTTTCTTTAATAAACTTGAAACTTGAAACTTGAAACACAAACTGAAAAAACAGCCCCCAGCATTCCGAACCGCCCACTGCTGGTCAGACCAATCAGATGACATCCTGAGGGACTGTTTTGACCAAGTAGCATGGGAGGAGTTCAGAGTGGCAGGAGACCTGGGCGCGTACGCAGAGACGGTGTCATGCTTCATTAAGAAGTGTACCGACGACATAGTGCCGACAAAGAAAGTCAAAATAATGCCCAACCAGAAACCCTGGATCAACAGCGAGGTCAAGGCTGCCCTGCACGCCAGGACCACCGCCTACAGTTCAGGCACACCAGATCAATACAAGCAGGCACAATATGCCCTCCGGACCGCTATTAAAAAAAGCACAGAGAGACTACGGAAGGCAGCTGGAGTCAAAACTGGACACCAACAACCCCAGACACCTGTGGAAAGGCCTCCATGCTGCTACAGACTTCAAAGAGGTGAAACGACAGAACCCCAGCACGTCACCCACCCTACCGGATGAACTCAACGCGTTCTACGCTAGATTCGACCCCTCTGCCAGAGCGCCTCCCATCCACCCCCCCCCCTCCCCTCCCCCTCTCCCCCTCCCCCCCCCCCATCACCTCCCTCCCTCCCCTCACCCCCCCCCCCCTGCCACCCCTCCCCCCTCTCCGTCCCCCCACCACCCTCCCCCCCCCCCGACCACCATCCCTCCTCCCCCCCCCCCGACCACCACCCTCCCCCCCCACCAACTCCCCTCCCACCCCTCACCACCCCTTCCCATTCACACCCAACCACCAACCCCCCCCACCCCCACAGATCCAGACCGCCCTCTCACCATCACTGAGGATGAAGTGTGCCGGTCGTTCCTGCGTATCAACCCACGCAAGGCGGCCGGCCCGGACGGCATCCCCGGGCGGGTCCTCAAGGCCTGCGCTCACCAGCTGGCACCCGTATACACAGACATCTTCAACCAGTCCCTCTCCCTCCGACGAGTCCCCCCCTGCTTCAAAGCAGCAACAATCATCCCCATTCCCAAACAGCAAAAAGTGACCAGCCTCAACGACTGGCGCCCAATAGCCCTCACGCCAATAGCCAGCAAGTGCTTTGAGAAGCTGGTCATATCAAAGATCCGCCCCACACTCCCCCCGGACCACGACCCGCTACAATTTGCATACAGTTGCAGTAGCACACGTGCTCCACACCGCCCTGTCCCACCTGGAGGGGAAGGACACCTATGTAAGAATGTGTTCGTGGACTACAGCTCAGCATTCAACACCATAGTACCCTCCAGGCTGGTAAGCAAACTCAGGGATCTGGGACTAAACACGGCAATGTGCGACTGGATCCTGGATTTCCTGACAGACCGCCGCCAGGTGGTGAGGGTGGGCAACCTCACCTCCTCCCCACTGACCATTAGCATAGGAGCGCCCCAGGGGTGCGTCTCCAGCCCCTTCTGGTACGACCTCTACACCCACGACTGCGTGGCGACTCAAACTTTAAACACAATTGTGAGCAGAGTGTCTCTGCCCACCCTCCAGGACACATACTCAAAGCGGGTGAGAGCTAGGGCTCAGAAAATCCTGAAGGATTTCACACATCCCGATTCTTGCTTGTTCACCCTGCTGAGGTCCGGGAGACGCCTTTGCAGCCTGAAAGCAAAGACTGAGAGGCTGAAAAATAGTTTCTTCCCCCAGGCTGTCCGCATGATTAATGCAGGACAGTAGTATCTGTAGGACGTTGCCATGCTTTTTATTTATTTTTCTAACAATTATTTATGGTCCCATTATGGTACTTTTATGCAGGCCGTGTTAGGCTACTGCTTTTTAAATTATTATTTTAGGATACTGTACAATACCATACAGCACTTAAATGGTTAGCACTTTATGACTCTTATGTCCTGTGTCTTTTATTGTTATTATTGTTGTTTTTTCTTTCTTCTTTGACACAGTGTAAAGGCAGAGACCTAATCCTATTTCATTTCACTGCATGTTTCACCTTGTATAACATTGTATGTGACAAATAAAGTACCCTTGACCCTTGACCCTTGAAGTTTGCAGACGACACAGGGGTCGTGGGGCTGATCTCGGGGGGCGACGAGACGGCCTACAGAGAGGAGGTGGGGGTCCTGGAACAATGGTGCCAGGACAACCACCTCTCTCTGAACGTCTCCAAGACCAAGGAGATCATTGTAGACTACAGGAGAGGGGGGGCGCACACCCCCCAATCACCATCAACGGCACAGTGGTGGAAAGGGTGGACAGCTTCAAGTACCTGGGAGTCAACATCCACCAGGACCTGACCTGGGCCGGCCACACCGCCACTGTTGTCAAAAAGGCCCAACAGCGACTACACGGACTAAGGTGCCTGAAGAAATTCGGGCTGAGGAAAGAAATCCTCGGGGACTTCTACAGAGGCACCATTAAAAGCCTGCTGACAGGCGGCTTCACCGCCTGGTACGGGAACTGTACCACCATGGACCGCAGAGCGCTACGGAGGGTGAGGCGCGCGGCCCAGCACGTAACAGGAGGTGAACTGCCAGAACTACACGAACTGTACAACCAGCGGTGCCTCAGGAGGTCCCTGAAGATCATCAAAGACACAAACCATCCCCACAACAGCCTGTTCTCCCTGCTACCCTCAGGGAGGAGATACAGGGTTCCAAAAACACGCACAAATCGCTTGAGGAACAGTTTCTTCCCGCAGGCCACGAGACTCCTTAACACATTGAGTGCCAGCCATGTTTTCATTCCTGTAGGTAAGTTGTGCCAGGGGTGTTTTTGACGATTCTGGCTCATTTTACAACAGCCGAGGATTCTTTTCTGTTAAGACTTCGTGAACACCAATCATCTAAAAAGAACTAATAGAATGTGTGCTTTCTCTGTCTAAAAGAGTTAGTTTGTAGAGTTAGTAGTTATGTAGATATTAGCCGTTGAATACAGCATGGTTTTGGCCTCTGAGAAGGAAAGCTGAGAAAAATGTAGTTTTGTGAAATTCAATCAAACAGGCAGAACAGTCACTTTTCACCATTTATTTTTGGCATCAGTGAGACATCAGACATCTGAACAATAGTTGTTTTCAATAATGGAGGAATAATACAAATAATAAAATAAATAAATGTCAAAATAAATACAAAACAAGAGCAGACTCAGCTTTTTTTTTTTTTTATATAGTTTTTTTTTTTTTATAGTTTTTTTCGGTTAGTGATCAAACCGGTTTGGGCTCGTACACCGAATCCAGAACTGCTCCAAAATGTAATGGGTACTTCCTTGGCCCATGTTACACCCATCCACAAAGTTACATGAAAATCGGCAGGTACTTTTTTATGTATTCCTGCTAGCTAGCAAACAATCAAACAAAGAGCAAAAACAATCCCTGGCAGGTTTTTTTTTTTTACGACCCATGCCTACTCAGCGCCAGCGCCGCTGAGGAAGGTTCTTGTCTGAGTGGTACTCCTCATAGCAGCTACCCCTGTGTAATGAGACCCCACATTTGACACACATGTAGCGTGTCTCTTTTCTAACCTTTTTCTTTGCACACATGCTACACCTCCTCGTTGGGCAATCTTTTTTGGGTGTGGCTGGTATGAGGACCATTACATGGCCCGCTAGCTTGACCTCCAGCCTGCATTGAGGGTCCAGGTATGGTCGCCGGGGCATGGTTGCAGGTTGGTCACTGCCCCCCGCCCCCACCTCCTCCCCGCCACCCCCCACCACAGGTCTGGTCCATACACCGATAACACTCAGGATGAAATCCAGCAATGTTTCACACTTTCTCTGGCGTTTAGCTGGGTGTTTAGCTTTGTACAGAACAAAGGCGTTATAAAAAGAGATCTGAAACATGTACATGACAAATTTGAAGGGCCACCTGGATGTCTTCCTGGCAAACGGATAGTATGCAATGTTCTGATCCAATCTGTCGACCCCATTCATGTACTTGTTGTAGTCTGCCACACACTTGGGTTTTGTGTGTGCGACCCTCTCTGTGCTGCCTTTCTGCCTGACCTGCACCGTCTCCATCGTGTCGTCGTGCAGCGTGGAGACCATTTTCACGATTCTTTTATCTCGCCAGGCGAGAACCATGGTGCCACCGTTGTGGCGCATGACCGTTTCCCCCAGCTTCACGGTGTGGTTGGTGACCATGGTAGCAGGTGGCTCACCCCTGTTCTTCCTCAGAGTGCCACAGACATGTGTCTGACACTCCAGCAGCTGTGCACACATTCCAACAGAGTTGTAGTAATTGTCCATGTACAAATGGTACCCCTGCCCTGCCAAGTCCCCGAGGAGGAACTCCACCGTCTCGCCTAGGGTGGACCGCTCACCACAGTACGGCTTCATGTTGTGGCAGTAACCTGTCTGGGAGTCACAGAGGATGTAGGACTTTATCCCATACTTTATGGGTTTTTGTGGGTTGTAGACTTTGAAGGCCAACCGCCCACGCCACAGGAGCATCCCCTCATCAATACTAATGTTTTGACTCGGTGTGAACATGTCTCTGAACTTTTCTAACAGGTCGTTCAGAACTGGCCGGACCTTGAACAACTTGTCTGCACCATCAACATCAAAATTGTTACTGAAATGGAGGAATCTTGTTAGCAGTTGAAAGCGGTTGCGAGACATGGTTTTGTTGAAGTGGGGGGTAGCAGTCAGTTCATTTGTGGTCCAGTACATGGCCAGTTTAGGCTTCTGGACGATCCCAGTGAGGAAGTATAGTCCCAAGAAGCTCTTGAGTTCTGCCACATCAGTGTCCTTCCACCTCCCAAGCCTCGAATGTGGCAGAGCCTCGCTCACCTGACTGATGCACTGGTGTGCATACAAGTTAGTTTGGACAACAATAGCCTGGAGCAGCTCATCGTCCAGGAAGAGCTGGAAAAAGTCAACTGGTTCAGCAGCACCACCACTATGAGGACCCGGTTCAGCTGTGAAGGGGATGTGGGTTGGCTCCCAGTCAACGCCACTCCAGCCTGGACCTGCAGGCCGTTTCCCTCTTCCAGCTCCACTGCCACAATCTGCAAATTATAGAAATACATAATTACCATAAAATAGTGTTTTTTATATGTGTGGTACTGAATGCTGGCTGGAACCTGTGATGTGAAAATAAACCTGATTCTGAGGTGTGCTCTTACCCATTTTCCTGGCACCAGAGGCTGCAGCACCAGTACCGCTACAGCTGGCTGCCTCAGGCTCATCTTCAGACTGTTCAGAGTCTGAAATAAAAGTAAAATGAATTGACTGACTGCTGGCTTTTGTATAGTCATAGTAATTACATTTCCACAAGTTACACAAGTCATCTCAAACATCGTCTTACCACTGCTCTCTGGAGCTTCGCTCCTCGACGGGGCCCACTCCTCCTCAGAATCCTCCGCGTCTGGAGAAGACTGGAGGTCACTCGACTCGGACTCAGTCGTGAGCCCTGCAGCCGCAGCCGCGACATGCAGAGGCTCACCCCGTTCATCATCCGAGACCTCGGAATCGGTCTCCGGCACAAGCTCGTTTCGGACGGAAAAGAAATCAAGCAGTGATCTCTGATCGGCCGATCGCTTGCGTGCAGCCGCCGAAGACCGCTTGCGTTTGGCCGGCATGGCACAAACACGCCACCCGCTCCCAACTAAACTGAAATAAAACAACTACTGCTACGACTAGATCAAACTGAACTGAAATAAGGCTAATCTACCGGCTACCAACTCGATCAAACTGAACTAGAATAAACTACTAGAATAAAGGCTAAATACTAAAATGAACTGACGCTAACGCTAAATGTGCTAAGCTAACTACAATGAACACTAACTGTAACTACCGCTAACTATCTATCTAAACAAAGTCTTTATAAAGACTATACTAAACACTACTACTGTACTAACAACTAAATCAACTACGCTAACCAACTCGCTCTAAATCTGACTCTAAATTGCTAAATTGCTGAAATTCTCTATATATAAATCGCTATGTAATTCTGTCTCTGTCTTACTCGCTCAAACTTACCTACTCAACCCGCTGATCAAAGAGCCCGATAGAAATCTTTGTTAGAGTACTTCCGGGGCAGCGGGAGAGGTCGGATCCACATTCACATATTGCCCAAGGGCGCCAGCTAGTGGAAACCACTGAAAAAGATGTAAGACGAGTTAGGTCGTCCTTGGCACTCAAGCGCTGGATTATGTAAGACGAGTTAGGTCGTCTATGGCACTTAATGTGTTAATATGCACAAAATAGTGCAGTAGTCGTACCGTACCGTACTGCAGCTGCTACTATTACGGATGCCTAACGTTTAATTGTAAATTTAAGTGTATGTTTAACACATTCACTGCCAGCCTTTTTTTTTTTACTGTAGGTAGCTTTTGCCAGAGGGTTTTTTTGAGGATTCTGGCTCATTTTAAAAGAGCCAAGGATAATTTTCTGCTTGGAGTTTGTCAACACAAAGTTCACAAAAGTACTAATAGAATGTGTGCTTTCTCTGTCTAAAAGAGTTAGTTTGTAGAGTTAGTAGTTATGTAGATATTAGCCGTTGAGTACAGCATGGTTTCAGCGTCTGAGACAAAAAGCTGAGATAATCGCAGTTTTGTGAAATTCAATATCAAACAGTCACTTTAACCATTTATTTTTGGCATCAGTGAGACATCAGACATAAACAATATAGTTCTGAACAGTAATTTCCTCCATAGCAGCACCCGCACCCCCTCTCCTTACAACTCCTCCCTCCGTGGGCGTGTCTCCGTGTTTGTCAGTCACAAGCCTGCCTGTCTGAGCAGTGAGCAGCAGCCTCTCTCTGGCGGTCCCTCGTCGGGGAGCGTGGATGTGGCTTAATCCGTTCTTGGATTTTCGGTTGAGAGCTTTGACGAAGCCTTGTGTGACTCTAGGCTTATGCTGCGCGCTTCAAAGTGTGCTTTCCACCCAGTCCACCTGTGGAAGCCCCCAGTCCGCCGTGCGCCCGTGTGAAAGGTTTTCGCCTACAGTATGAGAATGAGGCTCGTTCGCTTCTGGGTCCTCGGTTGAGCTCAGCTGGAATGCGTGCGTTTCTGGCCAAACAACACTCAATAGTCTGAGCACCGTCGCCACTCAGTGGGTCGGCGGAATGGATTGCACACGCCCGGCGGCTCTAACAGTATAATAGAAGATGCAAAAGGGCCAGATCAATGATCCACCGTCAAAAAAAAAAAAACGATTTTTTTGACGTATCCATACGTCGCTGGCAGTTAACGGTTGGATTCTGCTTGACGTATGGATACGTCGCTGGCAGTTAACGTGTTAATAAGGTGCCTAACGTTTAATTGTAAATTTAAGTGTATGTTTAATAAGGTACATGCTATTTGCACATGTATGTATAAAACGTCGAATTTGGAATGTCTGAACACGTCTAACGTATGCACATGACATGTGCACCTATGTGCAATGAATATGCCACTGTCGTATAAGCCACCGACTTGTCTTATTGCTTATTGATGCCTATTTCTTATTGCCTTATTGCTGTCTTATTGCTTATTGATGCCTATTTCTTATTGCCTATTACTCATTGCTTGTTGCCTATTTGTACTATGTCGTAAACGAAGTCCACTGCACAAGAATTTCACACGTGGTACTTGTACCATGGAGTGACAATAAAAATCTTGAATCTTGAATCTTGAATAGGCAGAAATAAAATGCACAACACGGACAGCACAGTGGATAAGTGGTGAGCCGTGCCGCCTCACGACAGAAGGTCCCGGGTACGACCCCCGGTCCATTTTTTAGACAACTGTTGGAGCTTTGGACAGCAATGGATAGAAGGTCCTCAAAGACCTGTATTTAACACGTTCACTGCCATTGGCGAGTCAACTCGTCAAGCAGAAACCAACGGTTGACTGCCAATGACGACTCAACTCGTCAAAAAAAAAAAAAAAAAAAAAAATTGACGGTGGGACGTTGATCTAACCCTTTTACATCTCCTATATGGGAGCCACCGAACGTGTACAACCCATTCCACCGACCCACTAAGTGGCGACTGCTCTCCAGAGTAGAAAAAGCCGAGCCAAAACTGCAGGGGAACGCGCGAGGAAACCATTCTCATACTGTAAAATGGATTGGCGAAAACGCTTTCGCTTTCGCGCATTATCGCGCTGGGAGCTGGCGGTGGGGGATTGCAAATTTGCATAATAGATTATGGGTGCAACACACTTCGAAACACCGCCAGAAAGCCCACAATCGCACGCAGCTTCATTCCAGCTGAGCTCACACCCAAAACGAACGAGCCCCATGCAGACTCGCCCAAAGAGCAGCCGCCAGCAGCCAGGCAGCACAGACAGGCAGAGCCTCGCTTGTACCGCTGCAGCCACAGAGGGAGGAGAACACACACGGAGGGAGGAGTTTGAAGGAGAGGGGTGTTTCCTGCTGCTATGGAGGAAATTACTGTTCAAAACTATTGTATGTCTGACGTCTTACGCCAAAAATAAATGGTTAAAGTGACTGTTCTATCGAATTTCACAAAAAGCCATTTATCTCAGCTTAAATTTTCAGACGCTGAAACCATGCTGTATTCTACTGCTAATGCCTACATAACTACTAACTCTACAAACTAACTCTTTTAGACAGAGAAAGCACACATTCTATTAGTTCTTTTGAGATAATTTGTGTTCACAAAATCTTAGCAGAAAAGAATCCTCGGCTCTTGAAAGATGAGCCAGAATCCTCAAAAAAAAAACGTTGGCAGAAGCTACCTACAGTATTGAAAAAACGGCTGGCAGTGAATGTGTTAAGGTCAGTACTGAGTTGACCCAGATCAGCAACAACCTGCATAATCGGGGCTTTGGACGGCAGTGGATAAAAGGTCACAATGACCTGCATGAGCATAGCCAGCAATGGCTTAAAGGAATGGCAGGGGATAATCAACAACGCCTTTGAATTCAGCTGATTGGTCACAATGAATTTGATTCAGTTTAGACAACACAAGGACTTGATTTTGGCATAGTCAACATCAACAAACTGACTGAATACAGCTTAATCAGAAGCTTTCTAAGATTTCCAGCTTAGCCAAACCATGACTGGTGATGGGAATAATGATGGTTTTGGGCTTAGCCAGCAATGCTGTATGGGTTAGCAGTCATCACATGATGAGATTGATTAGCTGAAAATAAACAATATGACACATGGACAGGATCGCTAGATGGAGAGGCAGACAGAATTCACCCAATGCAAAATTCTTATAATAATAGCTCCAACACTTTTCAGCCCTTTCAAGGACAAATTATTTCAAGATTACATGCCAATAATTCATGGGAATGCAAGCATTATTAGTAGCTATTTGCATGAAAAAGATACAGTGACGGCCGGTGATAATGTCATCAGATAGCGACCATCTTTTTCCCCCAACAAACGCCTGTTTGCTATGGACTGCTCATAGCCCTGCTGGCGCAGCTGAGGCCAGACCATGGGGAAGTCTGGGCAGATTCACGGGAGATTGACGGGACCCGGCCTGCAGCACTGATGCTGAAGTGCCATAGCATCTCGGACACTCTGGGCAGACCAAAAGATCCATGGGGCAAACTGTTCATTCTGGCGGCAACCCTAGAGCTGAAGTGACATGCTTAATGCATGAGATATAAAGAAACTGGTTAATAAACAAATAAAATTGTTTCACCACCTTGCAAATGCACCATATACTGCTAGTTGCAACTCACAGTGATAGGTTATGGTTGGCCAACATATAACAGTGGGTTTCGCAGCCTCTTGTTACATGACTAGCATGTCACTGTATTAATTATTTTAGCTTTGGTATTATTTATGGTTAAAAGAAACGCCAAAGGCATTTTACTTTGAAATTCGTTAACAGGAAGTGGTGTGTTAAGACTGTAGCTTGACATGGAAAAAGACGTGAAATGACAAGACAACGTGAATGTAAACAAAGATGCCGTTAGTGTCGGAGTGGTAATTAAACATGGCCTCAATGCAAACGTTTCAAGCTTTGTTGCTGTTAAGAAAATTGATGATGATCTGTCAACATTCCCTGGGCAGTCTGACTTCGGTCAGAAGGTTATAAAGTAACACTAATTCTAAACTGATGCTCAGACATGCTCCATGAGCAAAGGGTTTGTTGAATAACCCATTGCATGATTTTTAACCCATGCTGGCATATCACATGATCTCACAGATATTATGGATGAAATATACAATGTGCGGTGATGACGTAACATCTTTCAACTCACACAACCTCCCGTTTATTTACGGTTTAAGTAAAGACTTAACTGCCCGGTGATAGCAGAGGGATCCGCGCCTGCTGTGCAACACAAGCGACGTGGAATGGAACGGCCTGTGATGCCTGCTTGGAGAAGAAGCCTGGAGACGCGATGATCGCTGCCCGGTTTCAGGCTGAACGCCTGAACACCCGTCCGCTGAAAGAATAGAAACAAAAATGTTTGTTCACTGATGTCCTCTGGAGTCTGTTGTTGACTTGAGACGGACTCCTGCCTGGAGGGAAATGCTTGCTTGAGCCGATTTACTCTATGAATAGAGATAATCCTTAGCGAGGAAAGAGATTGACGACGTGCAAAACAACCAAAACATGAAAGACGGCGACTACAGCGAAGCCGGTAAGAGCAAAAACTGCTTCAGGATGATGATCAGCAACTGAGGATGACATATGGCACATACACAGCACATAGCAAACAGAGTACAAAACATGGACCCTGATATACTACGCTGATTAGGTGATTGGGATCAGCTGGAGAGGAATGGTTTGGGCTGATTGGTTATTGCCACATGTGTGGCAAACTGTGAATGGGTGAGGAGACCGCATCAGAGAAAGGGGGCGAGCCTAACAATGAATGGGTTATACTACCTCAAAGAAAGGGGGCGTGCACTGTGATATGACGTGAACTGGGCGTTAGCTGTTAACACATTCACTGCCAACAGTTTTTCCAATACAGTAGTTAGCTTCTGCCAAGGGTTTTTTTGAGGATTCTGGCTCATCTTTCAAGAGCCGAGGATTATTTTCTGCTAGGACTTTGTGAACACAAAATATCTAAAAAGAATTAATAGAATGTGTGCTTTCTCTGTCTAAAATAGTTAGTTTTTATCATATTCTGTTATGTAGGCATTAGCAGTTGAATACAGCATGGTTTCAGCGTCTGAGAAGAAATGCTGAGATAAATGCCTTTTTGTGAAATTCGATAGAACAGGCAGAACAGTCACTTTAACCATTTATTTTTGGCATCAGTGAGACATCAGACATCTAAACAATAGTTCTGAACAGTAATTTCCTCCAAAATAACAGCACCCCCACCCCCCTCTCCTTCAAACTCCTCCCTCCGTGGGTGTGTCTCTGGTGGCTGCAGCGTGTGTCACAGGCGAGTCTCTGCTGCCTGTCTGTGCTGCCTGGCGGCCGCTCACGGACGAGTCTGGATTGGGCTCGTTCGTTTCTGGGTTTTCGGTTGTGAGCTGGGATGTAGCTGCGTGCGATTCTGGGCTTTCTGCTGCGTGTTTCAAAGTGTGTTGCACCCAGAGTCTATTTTTGGAATCCCCCACCGTTGTGCGCCCGCTCCCAGCGTGAAAGCGTTTTCGCCAAACCATTTTCATGAGAATGGTTTCCTCACGCTTTTTCCTGCTGTTTTTGGTCGGCTTTCTAGTCTGGAGAGCACTGTCGCCACTTACTGGGTCGGTAAAATAGGTTATACACATTCAATAGCTCCCATATTTTTATAGGAGATGTAAAAGGGTTTGATCCAGGGTTTTTTTTTTTGACGAGTTAACTCGTCGACGGCAGTCAACCGTTGTTTTTTTTTTGATGAGTTAACTCGTCGACGGTAGTGAACGTGTTAAGTAGTCTTCATTATTGAAAATAGTCCAAGACATCATTCAGCTGGCCACAAATTAAACCAGATGATGCTAAAGCTCTTCATAGTTATTCCTTGTTTCTCACTGGTTGCATAATGCAATGCAAGATGTTAACCAGCTTCAAGAAATGGAGCATCCCACTAATCTCAGAGTAATTGTCTCCAAGTTACCATATAAGATTAGAGAAAAGTGGAGAGTGTCTGCTTTTGACATTCAAGAAACACGTGGTATGAGAGCAAACTTTTCAGATTTAGTCAGATTCATAAACAGACAAGCTAAAATAGCTGCAGATCCTGTGTTCGACAACATAAAAGATGCAGAAGATAAAGGAAAACTTCAAGCAAATGTGAAAATGACAAGAACATCTAGGCCACAAGTGCATCACCAGCTGCAAATGAAGACTCATCTGAAAAGGGTAAAAACTCCTCTTATCATCACGCCATCAACGCATACCAGAAGCCATATACATACTGTGAAAAACAACATACATTGGCAGAATGTCAAAAAATCAGAAGTCAGCCTTATAAGGAAAGGCTAGCATTTCTTAAAGGAAAAGGTCTGTGTTTTTCATGCTTGACACCAGGACATATGAGTAAAGATTGTAAGAAAAGAGCCTCATGTGAATACTGCGTGAAGAAACATGTGAGTTGATGGGTGCTGCACTGATTGTGAGTTGGCTCACGTGTGCGGGTACACAGTTCACACACTGAGTGAGTGGCTGTCAGAGAGGGAGATAGTGTGTCTGAGTGATAGTGTGTGCACTAATGGTCCAGCTGATAGATTATGAATACATGGCCAACACGTGCTACCCAATGCACCAATTCCCCATTGCTCATTTGTGTGTAATGACAGACAACAGGTGAATCCCAAGTGGCAATCACGCACAGCTATTGATTAATGCAGACTATATAAGGATCCCTGGGTAGTTGCACACATTGAGACAGAATGGCAACCAAGAAAGCGCGGGCCAAACGATCACCACCCTTCACCCCAGGAGAGATGGCCATCCTTCTGGATGAGGTGCAGAGGCACCGGAATATCTTATTTGGTGGGACCAGGGGGACAAAAAGCATTGTGGCCAAGAACAACATCTGGCAAGCCATTGCCAAAAGCATGGCCCCCTCTAGTCCCTGTGGCCTGCGAGACTGGCAGGGAGTCCGCAAAAAGTGGCAGGAGTTCACCAGCCAGATGAAAAGGAAGGGGGCGACTGTGAGGAGACAGAGCCAGGGCACGGGTGGCGGTGCGCCTGGCGACACAACCCTTACCCCTGATGAAGAGAAGGTCTTGTCCATAATTGGCAAGACTGCCTCTGAAGGGATTGAGGAGGTGGTGGATGTGTTTGGGGGCATGGGTCTCTCTCCATCACAGTGTTTTCCGGCAGAGGAGGATGAGCCATCTGGAGACCAGGGCCATGACAGCGCCACCACCCTCCCCAGCCCCCGGCGACACCAGTTTGGCCGCCAGAGACGTCCCCCCACCCTCGCCATTCCCCAGGCACCAACATGCACCAGCAGGCCGGCCTGGTGTTCGCATGCGGGGAGGCATCAGTCGGCCACTGAGGCGATCAGTTCCTTTCTGCTCCTGCAGTCAGGACCTGGGGCCGGATTCACCAATGTGTTCTTAACACATTCACTGCCAGCCATTTTTTTTTTACTGTAGGTAGCTTCTGCCAAGCCATTTTTTGAGGATTCTGGCTCATTTTACAAGAGCCGAGGATAATTTTCTGCTTGGACTTTGTGAACACGAAGTTCACAAAAGTACTAATAGAATGTGTGCTTTCTCTGTCTAAAAGAGTTAGTTTGTAGAGTTAGTAGTTATGTAGATATTAGCCGTTGAGTACAGCATGGTTTCAGCGTCTGAGACAGGAAGCTGAGATAATCGCAGTTTTGTGAAATTCAATCAAACAGGCAGAACAGTCACTTTAACCATTTATTTTTGGCATCAGTGAGAGATCAGACATCTGAACAATATAGTTCTGAACACCCTCTCTTTCAAACTCCTCCCTCCGTGGGCGTGTCTGGTGGCGTTTGTCACAAGCCAGTTTCTCCTGCCTGTCTGAGCAGTGAGCAGCCTCCCTCTCTGGCGGCCCCTCGTCGGCGAGTGTGGCGAGTGTGGACTGTGGATGGGACTCAATCGTTTCTTGGATTTTCGGTTGAGAGCTTTGATGAAGCTTTGTGCGATTCTAGGCTTTATGCTGCCCACCCAGTCTATTTTTGGAACCCCCCACCGTTGTGCGCCCGTGTGCAGCAGCGTGAAAGCGTTTTCGCCTACAGTATGAGAATGAGGCTTGTTCGTTTCTGGGTTTTCGGAATGCGTGCGATTCTGGCCTTTCTGCGGGTGTTTCAAAGTGTGTTTCACCCATAATCTATTATGCAAATTTGCAATCCCCCACGCCAGCACGGCGCTCTCCGCTCTCGGTGTGCTGCTGCTGGCGCGGCCGCTCTCGGGCGAGTCTGGTGACTGATGACTGTAAAATCGCCAAGCCATTTCCTTGAGAATGGCTTCCTCCCGCGGCTGTATTTGGTTGGCTTTCTCTCTGTCGGGAGAGCACTGTCGCCACTTAGTTGGTCGGTAAAATAGATTATACACATTCAATACTTCCAATATTTTTATAGGAGACGTGGGGGGCATTGATCCACGTAGCACCGTCAAAAAAAAAAAATTTTTTTTTTTTGACGAGTCAACTCGTCATTGGCAGTGAACGGTTGGATTGTGTTTGACGAGTCAACTCGTCATTGGCAGTGAACGTGTTAAGATAGATCTTAAGAAATTACATAAGAGGAAAATTTAGGAAGTTCCTAAGAAGGTTCTTAAGTGCAATTCCTCAATATTTTCTTAGGAACAGTCTAATTTCTTACGAACTTCTTACATTTTCCTACTTAAGAACTTCTTAAGAACTTCTTAAGATAGGGCCTGAATTTATTATGGTTAATAATATGGTTACAGTTTATGCTTGCTAGCATTGAGGCTAGAAGACTGAAATCAACATTTAATTTAATAAAAAAGAAATACGTTTGTCAATGATAGTCTGTCTGCCTGTCTGTAATCTCTCGAGACAGACTTAATACTTTCTTTTTTTTTCTGATGGGTTGATTGGCCTGTCTGAAGATAAAAATCCATATCGCGGGAAAATAATGAGAAGGAAGCGTAGCTGTATCAGTCGTCTCACTCTGCCTAAAAACAAACATGGATAATAGCAAGAGGTCAAAAAACTTCACCAGGCAGGAGTTTGAAGTTATGACGGAAGAAATTATTGTAAGAAAAAGATTACTGTTAGGAAAAATGGATAATGCTGGCGTTACAGCCGATACCAAGAGAAGAGGATGGGCCAAAGTGGCTGAGGCAGTGTCATCGGTGGGAGGGATGCTTAGAGACAGCGATGGTATCAAAAATAAATGGGCTGACTTAAAGTCACAAGTAAAAAAGAAGGGAGCGGAGAGGGCCAGAGAAATAAAAAAGACTGGAGGTGGAGTTTCAAATGTCCGCCTGGATAGTCTGGAAGAGAAAGTGCTTGGCATCATCGGGGAAACCGCGGTGGAAGGAGTCCGAGGAGGCGTTGATACTGGAGACTGTGGACAGGCAGCTGAGCAAGCAGGTATGTTAACATTGGGGGCTAACTGCTACGATGCTAACGTAAGCTAGCTGTTAGCTGTTATTACACTGCTATCAACTTTTGGAATAATTTACCTGCTTCAGTGCAAGGCATAAACACTGTGAATGTCTTTAAACGTGCTCTCAAGACTCATCTAAAAAATGAGATGTTGACTAGAGAGTAATTGCAACACCTTCGCTGAGATTTCATTTGTATATATCATATATTTTATGTGTCATCGATAGACTTCCTTTTTCTGTTTTTCTTTTATAAAGTACAATTGTGTAATATTAAGGTTTTGATATTTGAAGGACGCTTACATTAGAAAGAGAGCTCCGCACATCTCTTTTTCGGGCAGGTGCGTCGGACAGGAACAGAAATGTCCATCAATTATAAAGAAGGAGTCCCGCACACCGTCCAAACTGAGATGTTGACTAGAGAGTAATTGCAACACCTTCGCTGAGATTTCATTTGTATATATCATATATTTTATGTGTCATCGATAGACTTCCTTTTTCTGTTTTTCTTTTATAAAGTACAATTGTGTAATATTAAGGTTTTGATATTTGAAGGACGCTTACATTAGAAAGAGAGCTCCGCACATCTCTTTTTCGGGCAGGTGCGTCGGACAGGAACAGAAATGTCCATCAATTATAAAGAAGGAGTCCCGCACACCGTCCAAACTTGCAATTGTAGAGTTTATTCGTGACGTTTCGGTCACAGACCTTTTTCAAACAAATGATTACTGACATAATGAAGCCGCTTAAATAAGGAGTGGCTGTTCTGTCACAGCCAATCAGAACTCCACACGAAGACGGGCTTGCAGCTCTGTCACAAGACAATCATTTCTAAAAGACATAGACACTGAATTATATATAGAAAAATTAGAAAGTCTATGTTCATCAAACATTTGGAAATACATGAATAGATAGACTAAGCAATGGATAAGAGTGAAGCTCATTTTAGGCACTAAATAGGGACAAATATAATAACTATAAGATCTGACCCGACTGTCTCCAATTAGGTCTACAGCAGCATGGTGCTTGCAGTAATAGGTTATAAAAGTCAAAGAATGTCTACCTCAGATAGCCTATATTTCTAAATGAGCTTCACAATACATAGAAAATACATAGAAAAAATACATAGAAAAAACAAGAGGCAAATATCAAAGGGACAATATATTTTTGTGTAGAACACAGAGGCCTTCGTGACCGAAACGTCACGAATAAACTCTACAATTGCAAGTTTGGACGGTGTGCGGGACTCCTTCTTTATAATTGATGGACATTTCTGTTCCTGTCCGACGCACCTGCCCGAAAAAGAGATGTGCGGAGCTCTCTTTCTAATGTAAGCGCCTCTGATTGGACAATTCACTCCAGCACTCTTTTTACTTGCAAACTGCAAGACAATTTCATCAAGCTTCATGATGGATGCTTTTCAAGAAATCAACGTGTTGACACAAAATTGTGCCACTACCTTCGAGTTTTCCAACGAGGACGCACAAAAAATCTTATTCCCTGCCGTCCAGCTGGAGGGTGTGGAACCTTCCGAAAACTTAAAAATTAAACTGGAAAGACTATATCTGAAGGAGACACGTCTGATTATGCACGGCTCAACCTTGAGCGAATATTGGAGAAATAAAAAAATCCCTAGAGGCCTGCGCATCCAAAAGGCACCCACAATAGGGAAATCTGATGAACAGTTCATTAAGCGATGGGGGGAAATCCTAAACAAATGCTCCCTTGATCTAATGTTACTGATTATCAACCAAGTATCCACTGAAGCACGCACAGTTAAAGTCGACATTGAGAAACAAGAGGTAAATCTCAAAGAAAAGTTTGGAACTAACTTCCCGGCAATTGAGAGCTCCATAAAAGAGACAGTCCGGCAATACAAGGAGCAGCTTCTCAACATCAAACTGCATAAATATAAGAGGGATACCGACGACTACCAGAGAAACGAGGTCTACAACTGGGAAATAAAAGAACTTCAACCTGAGACAGCAGCGGCAGCCACTGCAGCTCCCGCCGCGCAATTACGCAGGGCCGTGCCAAGGAGGACGGGACGTCGCCAGCGGAGACCCCCGGCCAGATACGATGACTCCTCCATGGAGAGTGATTTTACATTCGACAGCGACTCCGGGATTCCACCAAGCAACCCCTCTTTTTTAGGCCGAGGCCGCGGCCATGGCCGCGGGTCCGTGAAAAAAGCCCGAGGAGGAGGAAGAGGTGCAGGCGTGGCAAACGCGTATCCAAACACCGAAAATCGGCCATGGACACGCAGCTACTCAAGGACACGGTAATCAACATTTCCTCTAAGGAATTATCTGATGACCAGTTATCTCTCTTGTCCAAAGGGCTTTCTTTTGTGCCCAACAGTGGGCTTAATGTTTTTGGCCTAAAGGTGGACCTTTTCAAGTGTTTCAGAAAGATCAAGTTACGCCATCTTTTTTCAAAGAATAAAGACTCTACTATTGACTCTAATGTTCCTGTTTTCAAAGCCAAAAGTACATTCTGCCCTAACACTAATAATGCGTCTATCAACACCTTTTGTAGAATTGTGGAACAAGAAATCATGCAGAGAGTTGCTGATCCACACATCAACCCACCTAACCTAACTAATAATGAAAGAGCTGCCCTAAATGAATTGATGAATGATAAAGACATTGTCATCAAACCGGCAGATAAGGGGGGTGGGATTTGTGTCCAGGATGCTGCAAAATACAGAGAAGAAATTGTTTCTCAGTTGTCAAATAAAAAATTCTACAAAAAGTTAAATCATGATCCCACATTTTCCTTTCAAAAAGAAATCCTCACTTACCTTGAGGACGCGAAAATGAGGGGCTGGATCTCCGAATCGGAATTTAATTTCCTTTTTTGTAAGCATCCCATACGGCCTGTAATCTACACTTTGCCCAAAGTGCATAAGTCACTCACAAACCCCCCAGGCCGCCCCATTGTGGCACAGACAGACTCCCTTTGGTCTCCCTTATCGAAATTTGTGGATTTTTATATTAAGCCTTTTGTCCAAACCCTGCCTGCCTACATTAAGGACTCCACTGACTTCATTGAGAAAATTTCGGGTCTTAACCATTTACCAGAAGATGTCCTCCTGCTAACCCTTGATGTCACGAGCCTCTATACCAACATTCCCCATGAAGGGGGTTTGGAGGCCCTAAGTTTTTATCTACAAGATCGTGACAGGACAACAAATCCCCCCAACCAGCTTATAACTGACCTGGCTAAATTTGTGATGAAATACAATTATTTTAGCTTTGAAAATGATTTTTTTCTACAGGTCTCAGGCACAAGTATGGGTACCATTTGTGCACCAAATTATGCTAATTTATTTGTTGGGTTTTTTGAAAGAAATTATGTCTTTAATTCTGATATGAATACACACTTGTCTAAGATCATTAAGTGGTATAGATTTATAGAGGACATATTTTGTATTTATAATGGAGGTCCTGAAGACTTGGCAGATTTTGTAACTTTGCTTAGTGGAGTTTATAAACGAAGGTTCAGACAGGACGATCTTGATCCTCACCGGTTCCTCAGTCACTGCACTTCTCCTGCTTGCTCACCTGGTAACCTGTCAGCTTCCTGGTGATAATTGAATAATCAGTGGTTGCCTCCTACTTTCCCATAAGCCAATAGCATAGCAACACATCACCTTATACACCTTTGCTCACCTGCTCTTTTAGCCTATCACATTGTGGCACTCCCCTTTAGGCAGCCTATCACATGGTTGATGTGTGCATAAATATGCTTTTCTGTGTCTCATTCAGTCTCTCTCATCCTGCTGGCTGACACACATGCTAGCGACATTTACGACAAATTACTGGTGTTGGTGGTTCTCTGCAGAACATTTTTGATCATTCAGTGCCTCTTCTTCGACAAAAAATCAGGTTGTATGGCGTCTGATCAATTCAGATATTTTCTCTGTGTTTGTGCTATTTTTTCATTGGATTTACTCACCATGAGTTCTGACGAAATGTTTGACCCCGATGCTAACATTGACGTTACGGGCTTGGGATCTCGCCACAGCCTAAGGATTGCGGCTCAGCAATGTTCGTCGGCTGACGAAATTGTGGATCTCCTCCGTGTGCACGGAATAGCAGCAGCCCCAGGCCTGGGGTTTAGCCAGCTACAGGAGTTAGCCGCTCAGCTGTTCGAGTCTCCCGACGACCTCGCTTCCGAGCCTCCCGGCTCTCCCGTTCTGCTTCCTCAGCAGGCCATTCAGGCACCTGTCCCGGGCAAACGCAAAGCAAAAGCAAAACACATTCAGAAACCAAAACGCAAACCAGCGGCTTCTTCCGCTCAATCCGACAATGAGCCCGTCTTGGCAGCTCTGCGGGCTATGACAAACACACTTCAAACCGTAGATGCTCGTCTCCAGTTATTGGAAAATAACAAGGCGTCGTCTTCCACGCAATCCGCAGCTTCTTTTTTGCCACTGCAAATGCCTGTTGTTCCCCCTGTGTTTCCACCGATTATTCCGGTCCCTGTGGTGTCTGTGGCGCACTCTCTGGCTTCCGCGGCTGCGGTGCCATCCATGCTAGGTAGGCCATACATTTCTACCAGTGCAAACGTATCTCCCCGCATACGGGACAAAATTCTGCAAGGTAAAGATGTTAACTTGATTAGTTTGATTCTACCTTCTCCCGAGTGTGAAAGTAGCGTGTTGGCAGGCGATACTGTCACTACGATTTTCAAATCGGCAGACCCAAGGCTCACGAGGGATTTATCTATTGGGGAATTTTTGGTGGCATTTAGTATTTTCCGCGACATTATTTGTTCAGTTCATCCAGAACGCAGGCAGGAGCTGGACACTTATCTGGTTCTGATTGGGGATTTAAATCTACGGTATGGCAAGAACATGTTTTACCAATACCACAAGGCCTTTGCTAGCAAAGCAGCTAGGTATATTAACATTTCGAACATTCGTGTGGATTGGTCTATCCTGGACACTGAACTTCTGGTTATGCTGGTGGGAGGCGCCCAAGCAATAGCCTGCTTCACGTGCGGAAACACGGGCCACTCGGCCGCTCCGAGCTATTCTCTGGTGCACCTGAGCCAGCGTTTAAACCTCCCGAAGAAGCAGAAAAATCCAATACCGATTCCCGCGGGCGCAAGGTGCTGTTGTATAATAATCAACCCATATGTAATAACTTTAACGAAAATGTATGTTCTTTCGCCAATTGTTTTTTCCTCCATATTTGCAGCTATTGCAAAGATGCGCACCCCAAGTCAGCGTGTCCCCGCAAATACCGCCATCTGCCTCAGCCTCAGCAGAAGCGGGGACGGGGTCGTGGTTCAAGGAGATTCTGAAATCTCACCCCTCCACTCCAATAAACATCCCCAGCCTGGCATATGAACTATCGACTCATCCTGACTCTGTATTTGTAAATCACCTGTTGTCTGGTTTTTCCCAGGGGTTCCGAGTGGGGGTCGTCTCTCCCCTGGTCTCCTCACTTGTGTGTAAAAATCTTCAATCAGCATTAAACGAGTCGGAGATGGTGTCTCAGCTTCTTCAAAAGGAGCTCGACAAAGGCTATTTAATCGGGCCTTTTAAGTCCTCTCCGTTTCCCATTTTTCGTGCCAGTCCTATTGGCATTGCCACTCGTAAATATTCTGGTAAGAAAAGGCTGATTTACGACCTCTCCGCTCCTCACTCAGGGCCCTCTCCCAGCGTCAACAGCTTGATTCCCCGAGAGCCATTTTCCCTGCATTACTCCACCGTGGATAATGCAATCAGGCTAATTAAATTAGCTGGTCAGGGCGCATGGTTGTCCAAAGCCGATATAACCGACGCCTTCAAAATAATGCCCATTCATCCTTCTCAGTGGCACTATTTTGGCATTAAATGGGAAGCCAATCTATATTTCGCCACGCGCCTCACATTCGGGTGCAGGAGCAGTCCATTCATATTTAACCAGATGTCCGAGGCGCTCTGCTGGATCCTCCTTAACAGAGTACGGGTCCCCTCGCTGCTGCATCTGCTCGATGATTTTCTGTTGATCGATCCCCCTCACGACAATTCCGGCTCCTCCCTAGGGAAATTAAAACACCTGTTCAAACATGTGGGCGTTCCTCTGTCCGAGGAAAAAACTATCGGCCCAGCCACTAGGCTAGAGTTTCTAGGCATCATTCTAGACTCTGTCGAGATGAAGGCTTCTCTCCCAGAGGAGAAACTCGAGAGGATTCGAGACATTTCAAAGTCTCTTGAATCTTCCCCATCAGTAACCAAGCAACAAATGCTTTCACTCCTCGGCCATTTCAATTTTGCCATCCGTGTTATTCCCCAGGGCCGCTCGTTTATTTCTAGACTGCTAACTTTGGCTTCCTCAGTGAATGAATTGCATGACGTCATCATGCTGGACGAAGGCTGTCGGTCAGACATTCGCTTCTGGTCGTACCTACTGGCGCACTGGAACGGCGTCACGTTTTTCTATGACGATTTAATTCAATCCTCTGATTCTATTAAATTTTTCACAGATGCAGCGCCCTCTGCGGGTTTCGGAGGTTATTACCAGAATGACTGGTTTTCATGTAGCTGGCCGGCTGATTTCCCCCACATCGCTCCTTCCTCTGCTCTGTTTGAGATCTATCCCGTAGCAGTAGCCTGCCACGTATGGGGGAAGTTCTGGCGTCGTAAACGCATAGCGCTTCAGTGCGATAACGAGGCAGTCGTTGCCATCATAAATAAAGGCCGGTCTGCATGTCCCGCAATCATGCCATTCATGCGCTATATTACATGGCTTTCGATAAAAAATAACTTCATTCTGACAGCTCGTCATGTTCCTGGTCATGTTAACACTATCGCTGACGCATTATCTCGATTTAATTTCCAGGTTTTCAGGACGCTGTGCCCAGATGCCAGCCCATGGCCAGTTGCAGTACCCCCTCTAGCGGCTCTAGTGCTGTACTGATGCCTCATTCCCTGGGAGCTTATTTAGAGTCAGCCAGATTCTTTATGAGAAAAGGGTTAGCGACCTCCACTCTGAGAACTTATGATTTTGCATGGAAGACCTTTGCCTTGTTTTGCTGTTCTTTAAATCTGCAGTTAAAACCAGTTTCTATCATTGCAGTCTGTGCTTTTATTTCTCATTGTGCTGAGGTACGGCATTTCAAACCCCAGTACATCAAGGGTTTGGTAGCAGGCATTCAGTTCTATGCAAGATGCTTCGATCCCTCATTTCCCAGTTTGTTTTCCAATCCTTCCATTAAATTAATTCTTAAAGGTATTGCAAAGGTTTTCCCCTCAAAAATCGACAATAGGCTACCAATTACACTCTCCATTCTGCAAAAACTGTTGTCATTTTTGAGAAAAGGATATATTTCTCCTTATGTCGATTCCATGTTGGACTGTTCCTTTCTCCTAGCCTTTTATGGTTTCTTAAGGATTGGCGAATTCACTACTAATTCAAATAGATTCGACCCTAGCAAAGACGTGACCATTTCAGATATAATTTTTTACCCAGGTCATTTTAGGCTCACTCTCAAACATTCAAAAACAGGTGGTTCTTGTGTTATTATTATTGCTAGCACAGGTTCCCAATTTTGCCCTTTCAAATCTATGTCTAGATTTCTGAAATTGAGGCTTTTCTCTGACCCTCTTGCCCCCCTGTTTTTGACCCCAGAAAACAATCCCATGTCTAGTTTCTGGTTTAGGCTTCACCTAAAAAGAGTGCTTAATGGATGCAACATTGACCCAAAATGTTACTCAGGGCATTCATTTAGAATAGGAGCGGCAACTACTGCAGCATTACAAGGCATGCCAACGGCTTCCCTGCAGCAGATGGGCCGCTGGTCTTCTTCGGCGTACACCACCTACGTTCGTCCTGATGCCACGGCCATCATCGATGCTCAACGATCCTTGAAACCTTGAAATAATTGCGTCATACCATCCCGGTAAGATTATGTCTCCTGATCCTGTCACCCGGTGTGTTCTTCTTTTAGAAGTTCTATGCTGGGTTCTGGGGCTTGTGCCTTCTTTTGGGGGGTATATACACTGAGCCATGTCTCACCCCTACACTACAGTGAGCCATGTCTCACCTCTACACTACAGTGAGCCATGTCTCACCTCTACACTACAGTGAGCCATGTCTCACCTCTACACTACAGTGAGCCATGTTTCACCTTTACACTACGGTGAGCCAAGTTTCACCTTTACACTACGGTGAGCCAAGTTTCACCTCTGCATTACAGTGAGCCATGTCTCACCCCTACGCTACAGTGAGCCATGTCTCACCTCTACACTACAGTGAGCCATGTCTCACCTCTACACTACAGTGAGCCATGTCTCACCTCTACACTACAGTGAGCCATGTCTCACCTCTACACTACAGTGAGCCATGTCTCACCTCTGCACTACAGTGAGCCATGTTTCACCTCTGCATTACAGTGAGCCATGTCTCACCTCTACACTATAGTGAGCCATGTCTCACCTCTACACTACAGTGAGCCATGTTTCACCTCTGCATTACAGTGAGCCATGTCTCACCTCTACACTACAGTGAGCCATGTCTCACCTCTACACTACACTGAGCCATGTCTCACCTCTGCATTTCAGTGAGCCATGTCTCACCCCTACTCTACAGTGAGCCATGTCTCACCTCTGCATTACAGTGAGCCATGTCTCACCCCTACACTACAGTGAGCCATGTCTCACCTCTGCACTACAGCGAGCCATGTCTCACCTCCACACTACGGAGAGCCAAGTTTCACCTCTGCATTACAGTGAGCCATGTCTCACCCCTACACTACAGTGAGCCATGTCTCACCCCTACACTACAGTGAGCCATGTCTCACTTCTACACTACAGTGAGCCATGTCTCACCTCTGCATTACAGTGAGCCATGTCTCACCTCTACACTACAGTGAGCCATGTCTCACCTCTACACTACAGTGAGCCATGTCTCACCTCTGCATTACAGTGAGCCATGTCTCACCTCTACACTACAGTGAGCCATGTCTCACCTCTGCACTACAGTGAGCCAAGTTTCAACTTTACGCTTCGGTGAGCCAAGTTTCACCTCTGCATTACAGTGAGCCATGTTTCACCCCTACTCTACAGTGAGCCATGTCTCACCTCTACACTACAGTGAGCCATGTTTCACCTCTACACTACAGTGAGCCATGTCTCACCTCTACACTACAGTGAGCCATGTCTCACCTCTGCATTACAGTGAGCCATGTTTCACCTTTACACTACGGTGAGCCAAGTTTCACCTTTACACTACGGTGAGCCAAGTTTCACCTTTACAATACGGTGAGCCAAATTTCACCTTTACAATACGGTGAGCCAAATTTCACCTTTACACTACGGTGAGCCAAGTTTCACCTCTACACTACGGTGAGCCACGTTTCACCTCTATATTAGGTGAGCCACGTTTCATCTCCACACTACGGTGAGCAACGTTTCACCGTTACTCTATAGTGAGCCACGTTTCACCTCTACACTAAAGTAGGTGAGCCACGTTTCACCTCCACACTACGGTGAGCCACGTTTCACCGTTACACTATGGTGAGCCACGTTTCACCTCTACACTACGGTGAGCCTCGTTCACCTCCACACTACGGTGAGCCACGTTTCACCGTTACACTACGGTGAGCCACGTTTCACCTATACACTACAGTGAGCTATGTCTCACCTCTACACTACAGTGAGCCATGTCTCACCTCTACTCTACAGTGAGCCATGTCTCACCTCTACACTACAGTAAGCCATGTCTTACATCTTCACTATAGTGAGCCATGTCTCACCTCTAGACTAGTGAGCCATGGAAAAAAATGGAGATGCAGCAGATGGCTGCCTCATGAAAATACCTCTATTAGATTTGTCTGCTCTCTATGACTCAGGTGATATTATCTCATTAATTGTTCCAACTGCCATAATCATATTTAAATTCTTGTTTACTCTGATATGTTCAATCCCTCAGCTGTCTCATCATCCCGGTAAGATTATGTCTCCTGATCCTGTCACCCGGTGAGTTCTTCTTTCCATAAAGTTCTATGCTGGGTTCTGGGGCTTGCGCCTTCTTTTGGGGGGTATATATGGCCGTGCTGCCCGAGCTGATCCAGCTCGATCTCGATATCTCCCAGTGGTGTCAAGCTCCAAAGACTAACTAACTTTCTCATCATAATATTCTGTAACATTCATTCATTGTAATAAATCATTGTTTATCCATCAAGTCTCCTGATTGAAGTGGAGTTTATAAACGAAGGTTCAGACAGGACGATCTTGATCCTCACCGGTTCCTCAGTCACTGCACTTCTCCTGCTTGCTCACCTGGTAACCTGTCAGCTTCCTGGTGATAATTGAATAATCAGTGGTTGCCTCCTACTTTCCCATAAGCCAATAGCATAGCAACACATCACCTTATACACCTTTGCTCACCTGCTCTTTTAGCCTATCACATTGTGGCACTCCCCTTTAGGCAGCCTATCACATGGTTGATGTGTGCATAAATATGCTTTTCTGTGTCTCATTCAGTCTCTCTCATCCTGCTGGCTGACACACACCCACCACCTCCCCGTCTCCGCCAAATCCCTGATCCATCAGTCACCAAGAGGTTCACCAGCACCAGTATCCTGACTCCACTGGGGGGTATATATGGCCGTGCTGCCCGAGCTGATCCAGCTCGATCTCGATATCTCCCAGTGGTGTCAAGCTCCAAAGACTAACTAACTTTCTCATCATAATATTCTGTAACATTCATTCATTGTAATAAATCATTGTTTATCCATCAAGTCTCCTGATTGAAACAGCTTTGATTGTAACTTGCAATTCACGTCCAACCACAGTTATGACAAAGTGAGCTTTTTAGACATGTGGGTTTTAAATAACAATGGCTCCCTTTTGACAACTTTATATAGGAAAGAGATTGATAAAAACACTCTTTTGTCGGCTTCAAGTTTTCACCCTACTCCTTTAAAAAAAGGTCTCCCCATCAGTCAATTTTATAGGTTGAGAAGGATCTGCCACTCCACGGAGGACTTCAAAGAGAAGGCTGTGGATATGAAAAATAGATTTCTACAGCGGGGATATCCACCTCCGTGGGTCGATCAAGCCTATGATTTGTCTCTTAAAAAGACACGCTCTGATCTATTAAAAAAGAGTGCAAAAAGACAAAAGAAATTCTCTGTCACATGCATCACTCAGTATTCAGCCCACTCTACTGCCATACGATCGATTTTTAATAAACATTGGCATATCTTGAAGTCTGACCCTGAACTCTCTCCTATTTTTGTTGATCCACCGCTTTTTGTTAGCAAAAGGGGGAAAAATATCAGGGATCTTGTGGTCCGTGCCGATTTTAAACCGAAGATAAGATCCAGTGGACTTACACAAACACGCTTGCACCCTCTTCCCAACGGCAACTACCGATGTGGCAGCTGTGCACAGTGTAATAATACCATGAAAACTAATCAGTTTTCCCATCCTCACACAGGTAGGACTTACCCCATCAAGAGCATAATCACGTGTGCATCCACACGTGATTTATATGATACGCTGCCCCTGTGGACTAGCCTACATTGGAAAAACCACGAGAAAACTGAAACAGAGAATCAGTGAACATAAAAGCACAATTCGCAGAAATGATCGGGATTATCCCATTGCTGTGCACTTCAATGACGCTCACCATGACATTTCCACCTTGCGCTTCTGTGGGATGGAGCTGGTCACCCTGCCACCTAGAGGCGGTGACCATGATAAACACTTAAAACAACGAGAATCCTACTGGATCCACACCTTACAGACTCTGGCACCGAAAGGACTCAATGACGAACTATTATTTAACATGTTCTTGTGATTCCCCTGTTTTCTCTATTTTTGTAATGAAATGTTTTATCATATTCATTTTAAAATTATCAATTTTTTCTTAAGGGTTGTTCTGTCGAGGAGCCTAAATCCTACAGGTATACTCTGGGCATAGAGGGCCAGGCTCTTTTGCCATTGTAGCCGGTCCACTGTGTCCATTTGTATAAATGTATGATATTTTCTAAAGGCCTCTGTGTTCTACACAAAAATATATTGTCCCTTTGATATTTGCCTCTTGTTTTTTCTATGTATTTTTTCTATGTATTTTCTATGTATTGTGAAGCTCATTTAGAAATATAGGCTATCTGAGGTAGACATTCTTTGACGTTTATAACCTATTACTGCAAGCACCATGCTGCTGTAGACCCAATTGGAGACAGTCGGGTCAGATCTTATAGTTATTATATTTGTCCCTATTTAGTGCCTAAAATGAGCTTCACTCTTATCCATTGCTTAGTCTATCTATTCATGTATTTCCAAATGTTTGATGAACATAGACTTTCTAATTTTTCTATATATAATTCAGTGTCTATGTCTTTTAGAAATGATTGTCTTGTGACAGAGCTGCAAGCCCGTCTTCGTGTGGAGTTCTGATTGGCTGTGACAGAACAGCCACTCCTTATTTAAGCGGCTTCATTATGTCAGTAATCATTTGTTTGAAAAAGGTCTGTGACCGAAACGTCACGAATAAACTCTACAATTGCAAGTTTGGACGGTGTGCGGGACTCCTTCTTTATAAGATATTTGAAGGACCCCAGTGGAAATAAGCAGGCTTCTAGTTTGTAACTTTAAGCTGCTTTACTGGGCTATCCTTGGATCATTTTACTTTCGATTTACATATTGTGTAAAAAATAAAAAATAAAAATAAAATTACAGGCTGTAATCGTAGCATTAAGCTAATGTGTTAGCTGTAATTTACAGCTAACATTAGCTTAATGCTACGATGTTAACGTAAGCTAGCTGTTACTAACAGCTATAATGCTACGTTAGCATTGTTACTTTGTTGCGGTGTCCGCTAACGCTAAGTAGTCTAGCTTTGTTTATAGCTAGACTACTTACTAACGCTACGTAGTGTAGCAGACTGTTCAGTGTGTGTTGTGTTCTATTGCGTGTGTATACCAGGCTGTGTATGTTCCCTCGTATACACACGCAATAGCACCAACACACACTGAACAGTGCTACAGTAGTAACATTGGCACCATGATGTGTTTGAAAGACCAACACGAACAACAGCTGCTGTTAACATCGAACATAATGTGTGATGCAGGGTACCACTGTAATGTGTGTGAGATGTAACGTTATTCTCCATCCCTCAGGAACTATCAACGTGTATAAGCTCGTCCCCACGGACCTAAAAGAGGCTGAGGCACTACTAAATGGACAGGACTTCTGTGCTGAAGGATCAGAGGTAGGTTGTTGTCAAACATAATCACTCTAAACTATGCAAACATGCAAGCTTACATGTAGGCTATAGATGTCAATGGTATATACTCAGTATATAATACCATTGACATCTACTGTAACATAGTGGACTTCACTGATTTTTATTCATTGTTCTTCTTTTTAACAGAATGAGGAGCCCATGCTGTCCCAGATTCTCCCAGACACCCTTTTCCAGTCCTCAACGGTGAGGGGGAAGACTGACACTCAGGAGATGGTGATGCTCCAGAGAGAACTGCTAAAGGAGGTGTCATTACTGAGAAACAGGGGCGGTTCTAGGCCTTTTTTGGGTGGGCTTTAGCCCACCGAAAAATAGTCTCAGCCCACCCAAAAAAATAGAGGCAATTTTTTTTTTTTTTTTTTTTTTTCCAAATCCATGGTGGTCATTAGTAGCAGTTTAAAGTACATTTTCTCAGATTTATTGGTGTCTTTCTAGTCATACAATTTAATAGTCAGTGTTTCCCATACACTGATCTATTTGTGGTGGTACACCCTACATAGATTTTGACCCCCACAAATACTGCCACATATTAATTTCAACTAGTTGACTGCAAACTCCTGCTTTAGTGCTTACAGTATATTATTATCTTGTCGGAATATTATTCCAGCCAATAAGTTAGGAAGTTCCCTTTTGATTTAATTTTACTTTTGTTTTGCCTACAAAGCAAAATGTTACTTTACTTGAAACTCCCCTGAAGCGATTTTGGTATTATTTATGCAAGCATAATTCTACCATATAGTAACCTGTATGCAGAATATATATAGTATATATAGGGAAACAATTATTTTTTCATCGCTGTAAAACCACAGAACGGTAAAGAAGATATTGATGTGTGTAGTTCTTCATAGATCTAGTCTCTTCATTTTGATCTCAAAGTGCGCCAGTTTGATCCATTTTTACTTTAAACTGTACAAAATTTTCGTCCGGCGGGGCATGCCCCCGGACCCCCCTAGGGGTTCAGTGGTCCATGACCTTTGGGTGGGCTGAGCCCACCCAAAGCTCTGATGCTAAAACCGCCCCTGCTGAGAAAGGTCCAAGAGGAGCTTCTTCAAGTAGAGAAAGACAAGTTGCTGATTGCCAAAGAGAAACTTGAAATGAAAAAGAAAAACTTCTACATGTAGTTTGTTTTATGGTGGTCCGCCAGAGCATTGCAATTTATTTATTTATTTTTGTATATTCCATTTCTCCAGTATGTGTTGAGCCTGTACTTTAGCAATGAGTTCATGTAAACATCTAGTTTAGTTTTATGTATTTATTATACTGTAACTTTACAACCGTTATGTTATTTATTAAATAAAAGTACAGATAATCAAATATACAGTGAATTATGTTCTTTCAAATACAACATCATGTTTTGAGGTTTATATTTGTGATTGAAATTAACACATGCACTATTTAAAGGCGGGCTTCCATTGGGAGGCTCAGTGAATGGAAGTGAAAAATCATTACATTGGTAATTTATATAAGTTATGAAACAGAGATCACATAAAACAAAACCCTTGATCCCATAGGTGTCTGAGGTGAGGCCCACAGCCTCAGACTTTGAAAACCCCTTAGGTGAACCTCCTTCTAATGAGGTCATTCCTGGCTTCGATGCCAGTGTTGCATGGGCCAGGGACTGGGCCTCCATCCTCCTCAGGGTCACGGTTGTCAGGGATGTTGGGGAGCGGCATCCGGTACATCGTGCATATGTTGTGGAGTATGCAGGCTGAGGTTATTATTTTGCAGGCTTTTTCAGGTGTGTACTGGAGCACTCCTCCTGAATGATCGATGGACCGGAAGCGGGATTTAACTACCCCAATGCATCTTTCCACAATATTGCGGGTTTTGCGTTGTGCCTGGCTGTAGCGCCTCTCTGCCTCTGTGGCTGGGTGTAGGATTGGCATCATCAGCCAGGGTCTAAGGGCGTAGCCACTATCACCTGTGGCATAAAGACAATCAAAACTTTATTGAGAGGCTTATTTGTGGAAATGTAAAAATGCTTTTAACACATTCAAAGTTATATACCTAACAGCCATCCATCCGGCATTTGTCCATTACTGAATTTATTTCCTGTGCCTGAGTTTAACAGGACAAAGGAGTCGTGGGTGCTCCCTGGCCACATTGCTACAAGGTCTGTGATGTGAAGAGATTCGAGATTCGCATCACAGATCCCTTGCACATTTATGGAGTGGAAGTTTTTCCTGTTCACATATATCTCTTCCTCCTCATGTGGTGCCTATGAAAGAAATACACTTGTAATGTATGCCAGTAATGTAAAAGTATCATGATACCATATCAATATTTGGTTAAAAACAATCTTTAAAAATACTTCATGCAGGCTTGCTATTTAGAAAATGAAAAAGGGTCTAAGTAAGTAATACACTATATATTCTGCCATGTGAACCTACTTTGATTGCAACATGGGTCCCATCAACTGTTCCCAACACATTGGGAAATCCTGCAATCTCAAAGAACTGCTGCTTGGTTCTGATGCATTCGGCAGCCGTTGCTGGAAACTTGATGAACTGCCCTGCCCTTCTGCACAATGCATTTGAGACATCCCTGACAATCCGGCTAACAGAGGATTGACTCACATCTACAGTGCCCCCTAACACCATCTGGAAAGTCCCTGAAGCAAAAAATCTTAAGGCAACCATGATCTGTAGAGCCACAGGAAGTGGTGATGATCTGCCTGTATTCCTTTGCAGGTCATCCTTTAGCATATCTGCAAGGAACAAGATGGCTCTCCTAGGAAGAGACTACTGTCTAATTAAGATATGATCGGCAAGTGTAAGAGGATCCATTCTGACTCTCAGTGGTCTTGGTGGTGGATTTTCCTCCATAGCTGCAACCCAAAGTGCTTCCATCTACAAAAAAAATAAAATAGGGGAAAACCTATTTAGGGCTACAACACAACTACAACAACAGAAGTAAAATATTTAAATGTTTGGGTAACACTTTCTTTGAAGGGGTGTTCATAATGCTGTCATGACACTGTCATAACCATGACATGACACCTGTCATGAACATTAAGGAGGCTTTATGACTTGTCATTAAGTGTCATTCAGTAAATTATGTCACTGTTAATGCAAAGTTGACATTGTTTGAGATGTCTTCGTTATGACAATTTGACATTAACCTGACAACATAACCTTAACGATTTAGATTTAGGTCACAACATTACATTACCCTTACCATTGACAACATGTCATTAAGTGCAATTACACTGTCAAATGGTTTTATAACT
>NC_139628.1:11206605-11216605 GCF_964638095.1 Poromitra crassiceps
GTTCAAACGGTCTATAAGCTTTCAGTCTTAGACCTCTCTCTCTCTCTCTCTCTCTCTCTCTCTCTACATCTCTCTCTCTCCATGCTGCCACCACTATGTTTCTTTTTAGTTGGTTAGGTCCTTGGTTGTTAATTTACGTTTTACACAACGCACCCCACTCACCACATTCCACTCATCCATCTGCTGACACACTGATACCACTGATTTACACACCTCATAGCCTACTTTTGGTACCTTTTGTACTTTGTTATTTTGAGTAATTCAATTGTTAACTTTTTCTATTTAAGACTGTGTGGGCCCTATCTGCCGACAGGCGTTATCCCCTAATAGCGCTTGCGCACCTGTTTGCGCGTGCCTTAAGGCAGGGAAGATAGCAGTCCGCCTTGCGCCGTCCACCAGGTTTTATGCCGAGTTTTGCACCCCAGCGCCAGCGGCATCCCCCTCCAGCATATTGCAATGATTTGTACATAAATTTAACTGTTTAAAAGTGATATACTGTAATTGTCTGGTAGACGTGACCTAAGTTAAAACAGCCACAAAATATTAATAATAATAAATATTCACGGGTGTGGCCAGGCAAGGCTGTGCATTAATCCGATTCCCGTCTCGCAATGGCTGTTTGCACGAGGCATGTAATATGCTGTAATTCTCTCCATGCTTAAAGGACGACTTTACCGTGGGGAATATGAATATTATTCTATCTCACGCCCCTAAGGTTTTAGAATCCGTTGAAATTTTTTGAAATTGGAGCTTCACTGCCTGACCTATCAGGCATCTCTCACATTTTTAGGGAAGCCGGATGACGCGTTACGCGTCACCCGGCTTCCCTCCCCGCTTGCGGAACTCGAGCGCCTATGAACTACAAGTCTTGTGAGCCATGGTCCCGCCTCTAGAGGTCCTCCACGCCCCTTCACAACTCTTGTACCAAAACAAAAGGCAGCCATTTTTCTTCCCCGCATCGGCAGACTGCTACGCTAGCTAACTTAGCTGCTCCTGAACCATGGCTGAAGCAAACTTATCCGATGAAATTGAATCTGAAATAGAGTCTGATATGGATGAAGACGATTTTGATAGTGTGCTAATAAACTCTGACATTCAGGGCTACTTATATGAGCCAGAATACAGTGCAGAGGAATTGCTCCGTATGGAAGCTGAAGAAGAAATACAGGAGGACGAGGCAGGCTGCCCGCCAAGCCCACAACCACCCCGAGCGGGTGATAACTTTTGGTGTCGATGCCGAAAATGTGGACCTATGCAGACAGAAGAGGAGTCGCTATGCTGCAGCGAATTTCACAGAGGCCAATTTCTTCTCGAAGAAGTGCCAGCATACGCGGCGGACGGAGGAGAGGGATGTCTAACCATGCATCCAAGTTTTCTTCCGCACATGGATCGGTGGGTTTTGGAAACCTTCTTCCGGAGACCTAGGATCAACTGGAAAAGACAACCTCGACCAGCAGGACCGGACGGGCGGTTAAGCATAGAGTAAGTGTTGTACGCTAATACATAACAGCCTTTGTATTATGCCAGTTCAAGACAGTCGATGTTTTTCGATCCATAAAATAGATAAGGCGAAGATAGCAGTAGAAACTGCTTGAGCGTATATCAAACCAAACTAGTATCACAAAACATATGTGCGGATTAGAAATATGCCGAATAGAATAGTGGCCTCTGGGCACTAATTCAATGACTATGTGATGTTATTCTGAGCAATAGCTCTGACTGCAGTTGGCTGCAGTGGGACTGCACATACTAGTAACGTTAGCTTGATGCTAATCGCGGCTAACTAATATTAATTTACATTTATAGAAATTACCACCAGCCCCACTAATAACGTTACCGTCTTGTGTGGATAATGAATTTAACAGTTGTAAATATGCCTAACGTTACTGTTATGCTTATGAAACATTGTTTGATTGTTCAGTTTGGTCAACTCCAGGCATTACACGGTACCGTACATACAGGGGGAGCAGGCTATTTCCTGGCTTGTGCTAACATGAGTATCGACTTGCCCGCAGCCAACGCAAGCCAAAACACGACAAAACATGGCACAATAACGTCCCCTAATTCATCCAGAAACCTTCCTGGGCATCTCGAGGCTGATCTGACCGATAAATTGTCCAGGTTGCCGTTTTCAAGTGACTTTTATGAGTTAACGTTACAAAGCAACGAACAGCTCTGCTGTTGCCAGGCAACTGCTTGTGCGCGTGCGAGTACGTGGAACAATACGTCACTATACTGTTTTGGTGTTTGTGTTTTAACGTTAGTGTCGATATAGCAGTAGGTTACGAAGAGAAATATGTAAACGGATGGCCCGCTGTTTCAGAAAGATAGCCCACAGCCATTCCTTTGTTCCCCGAGGGAGCGATGGAGGACACATGGTTTCTTGTCCTTTTAAATGTAGTATGTTTGAAGACATCCCTACTTTTTACTGATTCATGTCTGTATGTTTCAGAATTAGGCTACATATTTAGTTCTGCTGCATCTGAATTGCTACCGGGGAGATAAATAAAATCTCTACTCTACTGTGCTACTCTCAGCAATAGAATTAGGATTATACTATTTATCTGAACATTTTGTGTCTAACGTCTACCACCAAACGTTATCCTGCAAATAGGCTTGCCGTTCTAATCTTGCTTTTTGTGTGTGTTTCTTTCTTACAGTCAGTATCGCCTGACAGCCTATCGCCATTTCCTCGAATGGGTCCTGAGAGGCGAAAGACTTGGACGTTTTCATCGTATAGTGTTGCCAGCGTGTGTTGTGCAGGCGATCAGAGCCATGTACCCCGCAAATGATGGACAATACCGTGGCTTCCAGGACACCAATGTTGCTATCGCACAACTCTATCTATAAGACATCCAAGGGCATCCATTTAACATTTATAGTAGGCTATATCATGGTAAATGTCATCTGAACAACTACTGGAAAATTGTACAACGATATTTGGACATCCACTATTCATGTCACACCTTGTTTACATAGGCTAATGTCACTCTTTTCATTAAAATTTGAAATAGTTTTCACATCTAATGTCTTTATTTGTTCCATTTGAAATTTCAGAATGTAGAAATATAAATCCTTGTATTGTGAGCCATAGATTTGTTGTCATTATTTTGACGCAGTAGTATCTTTCTGCATTTATTGTTTGATTTCTATTATAACTCTCCCCCCCCCCCCCCCCCCCACCCACCCACCTTCTTTCACCCATACCCATCCAAGGCAGTGAGCTGTACAATGGAGAGGGGAGGGCGGGCAGGCAGCAGCACTATCCAATAGGCCTATGTGATGGAGTTAGCCTAACTCCTGCTTTGTCCATACATGTAACTAGTTCGCACCCTAGTCACGAGAACTTTGTAAGAAATAGCTTTGTAAGGCTTGCCAAATCTGCTAAATAAAAACAGATAAAATGTGTGCATTGCAGCTAACGACATGTAGTTGTCCATTTGTATTGCAAAGAACCTCAAGTAAAGCTAAAACTGACAATTCTAAAAAAGGCTGTATATTTGGAGTTTACACCAGTCACATAGAGCAGTGATTCGCAAGCAGGGGTACTTGAGCATCTTGCAGGGGGTCCCTGGAATGTTTGGGGAATACAATTTACCTCCAAAATGATACATAAATATATATATATTCCAAGTCTTTTCATAAGCCCATTGTTAAAATGTGATGTCTGTGCTGCATTGTTCTGCTACTGATAATGGTAAAATATCAAATAAATAGCACAAACACCGGCAGTTCAGTGAAACATATATTTTGTATAGATTTCCTTGGATGTAATGATCAACACGCATGAGTGAGGGGTACTATTGTCATGGAGAAACAGTTGAAGGGGGAGATAAGACACAAGAGGTTGGGGACCACTGAACTAGGGCACAAGTCTATTAGTGTTACACCAGATTATGTGTAAAACACAGCCCTTTTCAAGATAATTTAAATTCAAGTATATCCATAACCTAGATAACAACTAAAATATATCAGTGTAATGTAAAAATAAAACGAATAAAATGTCCACTGCAGCTACGACTGGAGCTGGAGAGTTTCATTTTAAACCCCCTCAGGTAAAAGCTACAGGGCCCTAAGTCAATATTATAAAGGTGAAAATGTTGACTGACAAGTCCCACCTCGGAGCACATAGGACTTTGCTAAAAAGCCTCTAACACGTTAGTATACACCAGAGTTGAGCCGGGGTAAAAAACCACAAAAAAGAAAGGTTAAAAAGTAACAATGTTTATTTTTGAAAATATTCCCCAAAGTCCATACACGCCGTCGGATCCACTGGTACGCCTGTCCTCCTTTCCTGCTCTGGTCCACGCTGCCCTTGGGGGGGGACAAGAACATAGGGTCAACGTACAGGCCCACAAATCACACAGAATAGTAGTCAATGTTTCACTGCACTGACACTGCACACTAATCTAAAGCAGAACACGGAGGTATTAGGCTTTTGTGCCCTGCACTGCACTCAAGACAGGCTAGACTTGATATTGGCGGGGGAGATCAACTGAAAATCCAACAACATTATAATAATATAATTACGTCTAACAATATGGGTATCATTGTCCAGTAAAAACAGGGGGGAGCGGGTACTTACATCAAAGAGGGGTGAGCCGTAACTTCAACCCTCAGCCGCGGTTGAATAGTCTGCACGTTGTCCCACTGAGGCTGGTCTGCTCCCATCAGCCACTGTTTACTGCGCTCTGGGTCTTTCGGTAAACAATGCGAAATAAGCGCTTTGCCTGGTTGCTCTGCTTCTCGCCTCTTCCTCGGCGTGCACGACTTCACTCCACATTTAATTGCCATTATCGTGTCTCAACAAACTAGTCCAGTCACGTTGATTCACAAGTTAGGTCTGCCTCGCGGCTGTTTTTCAGATTGATCGATGCAGAATCACTGCGAGCCGCCCATTGGTCAAGCATGCACGGTGGGCGTGGAAACGAAGGCCACGCGAGCCCAGTGCATTGTGGGAAATGTAGTATTTCGAGTCCCCGCACCCGCCCCTCCCCTCCACCACCCCCCCCCCCACACACAGAGTGGATTTCTGTTGATATCTCTGCGAGTTAACCACCAATTTCAAAAATTTCAACAGATTTGAATACCTTAGGGGCATGAGAGTTAATATATATTCATATTCCCCACGGTAAAGCCATCCTTTAATAGAGTGTACTCACTCGTGCGAGAACAGAGAGAGCTTATTGACAGATTGTCTGTGGTGCCAGACCCTCCGGGTGGTTATGAAGGTAAATAGCCTATGTCCATTGTCCAACAAGTTTTCTCAATTAATTTCCCTCTTTGCGATGTGATAAACGTTTCTCAGTGAGTTGATTGCCTCACTGAATTATCTGCTAATACCCAATTTTAGCAGCATAATTTGATGTCCTGGCATGGCAAGGCTGTGCATAATGACACAGGATTTTATTTGCGCTGCGCTGCACGGAGATTATGGTGCGCAACCCAGCGCAGAGAGGTATTTGCGCGTAAGAGGTCCTTTTCAAAGCTCTTAGCTGCTGATGACAGCATAATGCCATCTATCACCACATTTTAGCGCTGAAACGCCTGCTTTAGCTTGTGGCAGCCAATGCCCAGTACAATTATCACAGGCATGCGCTTGTGTCCGCCCCCAATTTGCAGTGCGCACGGCGTTAAACGAGCGCAAACGCTAAATTAGCGCTTTTGGGAAGATAGAGGCCGATATCTCTTGCAAGCATATAGGTACCTTGTGCGACTGGTAGCATGATGAATGGTGATAATATAAGTATGTTGTTGTTGTTGTAGTTGTTGTTATTGTTGTTTTTTCTATTTTTCCCCTGTGTCTGAGCCTGTTTGTCTTGTTCGTGTGTTGTTTAAAAAGGTTGAAAAACTAAAATATTGAAAAGAAAAAAGACTGTGTGTTTAACCATTGTGATTGAAATGTAGAGTTTTTAACATGCTGGGATTAAACACCGGTCTCGTGTGTGAAAGGCACGCCGGCCTACATGTCACTTCCGGTTGAAATACGTAGTCAAGCGTTTTTTAAGTGTCTTAAAAAAATGGAACCAACCGTGTCCAGTCACACACTTCCTGTGTTCTCATTTTTCCATGTTATCCTGGATGTGTGTGTATTTGTGTGTTTGTGTGTGTGTGTGTGTGTGTATGCCACTAAGTGATGTGGTTAGTGAAAATGTTATATAGGACATACACTCTCACTTACACCACACACGTGCACGCACGCACGCGCACACACACACACACACACACACACACACACACACACACACACACACACACACACACACACACACACACACACAGGATCGGGATGTATAGGAAGCCTGTGATTTCTCCCCAAACCTAAGAATTAACATTTCTTTCCTCGTTTCCGTGGCGAGAGTCGCCGGGCGGAACTCGGGATCCTAAAATATTCCTGTTTCCAGTGGGCAGAGTCCCGACCTGTGAGGTGTCAGGTGAACGAGAGAGGAGGATATAAGAGCGAGCGAGAGAGACAGACAGAGAAAGAGAGAGAGAGAGAGAGAGAGAGACAGAGAGAGAGAGAGAGAGAGAGAGAGAGAGAGAGAGAGAGAGAGAGAGAGAGGTGTTAACGTGAAGAACGAGTGGATTATCCCTTAAGTTTATTTTCTGGATGTTTTGGCTGTTTTTAACCTAAAACTCTCTGGCTTCACCCACCAGGTAAGAACCAATCAGGAGGCAGCTTTCATTAATTCATGAACCTATTTTCCTCTAATGGTCGATGTTTCAGACAGACATACAGACAGAGACAGACAGACAGGCAGACAGAGACAGACATACAGACAGACAGGGAGAGAGAAAGAGACAGAGAGAGAGGCAGCTGTATAGGGGTTGATTGTAATGCTCATTAAGGCATGTTTCAAAATCTGGTCTGGACCACATGCAGCGGGGTTGGGAAGTTATTTTTCCTTGGGTGCCACATGAGGAAAAAATATTGCAATGCCATACCCTCTTGTCTAGATCATGAGCTAAATCATGAAAACATACTGTGTACTTATTCTTCAGCTTTTAATATACTGAAAATCACTCCAAACAGCCAATTTAGCTCATCTCATTTGGTGTGGTTTGCCTTAGACCTCCCGGGCCAGGCCAACAAAAACACACAATAGAGCAGTTTTTCCCAAAAGTATTTTTTTTCTCCAAGGACCAACTTTTTACAAACCAATTCATATGGCTATATAAATCAATTAATATGGCTGATCTATAAATCAATTAATATGGCTGATCTATAAATCAATACATCTGTCTTATCTATAAATAATTCATATGGCTGATCTATGAATCAATTCATCTGGCTTATCTATAAATCAATTCATATAGCTTATCTATAAATCAATTCATATGGCTGATCTATAAATCAATTAAGTTAAGTTAAGTTAAGTTATCCTTTATTTATCCCCTTGGGGAAATTCATCCTCTGCATTTGACCCATCCTCTACTAGGAACCTTCCTAGAACTAGGAGCAGTGGGCAGCCACTGTGCAGCGCCCGGGGACCAACTCCAGTTCTTTTGCCAGTACCGCAGGAGCACTGACAGGAGTATTAATCCTAACATACATGTCTTTCTTGATGGTGAGCACCCGGAGAAAACCCACACGGACACGGGGAGAACATGCAAACTCCACACAGAAAGGACCTGGGACGGACCGGGGTTCGAACCCGGGACCTTCTTGCTGTGAGGCAACAGTGTTAACCACTGAGCCCATGGTGGCTGTTCATATGCAATTCATATGGCTGTTCTATAAATCAATTAATATAGCTGATCTACAGTATAAATCAATTAATATGGCTGATCTATAAATCAATTCATCTGGTGTATCTATCAATCAATTCATATAGCTTATCTATAAATCAATTAATATGGCTGATCTATAAATCAATTAATCTGGCTCATCTATAAATAATTCATATGGCTGATCTCTAAATCAATTAATATGGCTGATATATAAATCAATTCATATGGCTTATCTATACACCAATTAATATGGCTTATATATAAATCAATTAACATGGCTGATCTATAAATCATGAGAAGAGTGAATTTGTGAACAAATGAAGGTATACAAATTAACTTACAAATGAATTACTGCCATTTCCGCATCACTTTATCTTGAATAGGTAAACCAGCCATTTTGAAGATATACACATTTGATAAATCACAACTTTGTTTTATGCACGTGATATTGACAACATACACACATGTTAAATACTTTATAGTGAGACAGAATAAGTGCATTTAGGCAGTTAACAGGCTCTCGATTTTCCCCTCTCATCAGTAAAATAATTGTACACATTTTAAATAAAAGAAGGAAGAAACTGCAAATGTATTTGGTGACGCAAATCTCCTGCGACCCACCTGTGAGTCCCAACCCAGTCTTTGGGAATGACTGCAACAGAGTACCGCAGGAAGGACATTATTTTTGTAGGCAAACCCAGAAGTCTCTGCACTTGTCCTGGTCGTTGTACTAGCGCCACCTCTGGTCAGTCGGGGCGCCTGTTTGGGGCGGAAGGGAACTGGTGGGAATAGCGTGATCCTCCAACGTGCTGCCGGTGAAGCTCCCCGCTGTCAGGTGAAAATAAGCAGCTGGCAACTGCGCATGTCTCCAAGGAAGCAGCGACCGGGGCAGCAGGGGGAAATTGGCCAAGTACATTTGGGGAGAAAATGGGAGGGAAATTAGAAAAAATAATAATGAAAAAAAAAAAGTCCTTGCACTTCCTGGTTCCCTTGTCGGGAAGTCAATGTCATTTTTGGATCAGGATTTGGGTTAAATGCATGAAAGAAGTAGCCTGGTAAACCATCCGGTCACGTGACCGTCTGCCTCTGCCCGGGGCAGGCACTTTCAGAATCCACAACACGGAAAGGTTCAAAGTTCAAGGTCATCTTTATTATCCCCGAGGGGCAATTTGTGGTACAGCAGCAGTAACATCAACATCAACAATCAAACAAATCAGCAAACAACAGAAATAAACAAGGTGAAAGTTACATACAGCTGTTTAAAAAGCCAATAGCAGCAGGAACAAATGAGTTTTTAGATCTAGTGGTCCTGCATCTTGGCACACTGTATCTACGGCCAGACGGGAGCAACTTAAACTCTGAGGACAGGGGATGGACAGGGTCAGCCAAGATAGACTGGGCCTTCCTCAAGGACCTAACCTTGTATAGGTTAGGAAGATCATTTAAGGTAGTGCGAGCAATTTTACTGCACACCTTGACTAGGCTCTGCAGTCTGTTTTTGTTCTTGAGGGCAAGTGACCCGTACCAGCTCACAAAAGCAAATGTGAGGACTGATTCAATCAAAGAAGAAGAAAACATTTTCAGAAAAGTGCTATCCACATTAAAACTTCTGAGCTTACGATAAACAACATGCGATGATGGGCTTTCTTGCACAGCATCTGCATGAGGCTCGAAGGTCAGTTTGGCATTGATTATAGTATAGTACTTTTATTGCTGCACTACCACTACAGCCTGATTATTTATCATCACAGGGGAGATGACAGAGGGGGACTTTCTAAAATCAATCACCACCTCTTTAGTTTTGGACATGTCTAAGAAGGCTGATTTACACCATTTAATGAAGTCGTCCACTACCGGGCCATGGTCGGGGTCATCGGAGCTCAGAAGAGAGGGACCTGCCTCGTAGTTGACATCATAACCGGCCAATCAGGAATGCCGCTGTCATAAGTGCAGTTATTGCAGAAATAGACTCAACAACAATTAAATAAGAACAGGAGTATGCAACAGCAGAGTTTCTCGGGGGAAAAGAGGTTTTAGCCGTTGTTCCGAGTGGATTTGGATTTGACTGGATCCGACACTGATTGGCTGAAGGACTGGCTACTTCCACCCACTGAAATAACTGTGCACTGTCCAGACGGATCCTCGCAACCAAACAGAATGTGATTTCACCAATCCGGATGGTTTTAACCACGCTATGAAATAAGATCATCTTGTAAAAAAGTCTGCACTCTGTTTATAGATGTCTCCAAGTAGATTTATTTCAGACGTT
>NC_139628.1:11219105-11236605 GCF_964638095.1 Poromitra crassiceps
GTCTGTCTCCTCCTTCTTGTTCTGTTCCTATCAGTCTGTCTCCTCCTTATTCTGCTCCTATCAGTCTGTCTCCTTCTTGTTCTGTTCCTATCAGTCTGTCTCCTTCTTCCTATTCTGTTCCTATCAGTCTGTCTCCTCCTTGTTCTGTTCCTATCAGTCTGTCTCCTTCTTGTTCTGTTCCTATCAGTCTGTCTCCTTCTTCCTATTCTGTTCCTATCAGTCTGTCTCCTTCTTGTTATGTTTCTATCAGTCTGTCTCCTTCTTCCTATTCTGTTCCTATCAGTCTGTCTCCTTCTTGTTCTGTTTCTATCAGTCTGTCTCCTTCTTGTTCTGTTTCTATCAGTCTGTCTCCTTTTTCCTATTCTGTTCATATCAGTCTGTCTCCTTCTTCCTATTCTGTTCCTATCAGTCTGTCTCCTCATTATCTTTCTATCAGTCTGTCTCCTCCTTATTATCTTTCTATCAGTCTGTCTCCTCCTTATTCTGTTCCCACCAGTCTGTCTCCTTCTTATTTTGTTCCTATCAGTATGTCTCCTCCTTCTTATATTGCTCCTATCAGTCGTCTCCTCCTTAATCTGCTCCTATCAGTCTCCTCCTTCTTATTCAGTCCCTTTCAGTCGGACCAAGTGGGCGACATACGGTGAATAGCGTATAAAAATATGGACGTAGTCACTGTGATGTCACACATTGGTTTGTGGACTCCTGTTTTGAAGCCTCGAGTTTGGCATTTTGATGGTCACCATCTTGTTTTTGTTTTTAGCCAGATAAATGTTAGCAGATGTAGTCATCTGCTATGGGTCTATGATCGCGAGCTGTGCGGTCACTGGACAGACGACCTGTCAGTGAAGCCCCAAAGCATAGGCTGCTTTATCGTCTGTTTGACTCTAAATGGGACCATAATTGGAAAAATGAACATCATGGTGTAAGACTTGAAACTAGCGATTGAGAAAATCCCATCTCGACTTCTATAAATTCAGACTTCTTTTTGCAGCACTAGACTGTATAAACGGGTGAGTTATAACACCCCCTGTATACAGTTGTGATGAAAGGTGAAATTAGCTATATAGACCAAAACCGTTTTTGAACCGGGCTGTAAACATGTTTATTTCTGCTGTAAAGTTGGGCATTTTAACATGGGGTTCTATGGGGAATGACTCACTTTTGGAGCCAGCCTCAAGTGGCCATTTGAAGAACTGCAGTTTTCAGCACCTCTGTGTTGGCTTAATTTTTTCCAAGGCGGAGGTTGCCGCTTGATCTGACCCCTCATGTTTTTTGCTCCTAGGGAAGAAGACAGCAGTGAAAGCAATGAGAGTGATGACATCAGTGATGACACAAGCAGTGAGGAAACTATGAGGCAGGCCAAGCAGCCAATGGCATCACTTGTCGCCGTTGAGAAAGACAACAGCAGCGGGCCAATGACTGAAGGCTATGATAGTCACATGATAGTCAACAATGACAAGAACAGCCTCTCCACAGAGAAAATGATGAGCGACCAACCAATGTTTACCGTTTCCGAGGAAGTTGATGATTTAAACTACGGCACCTCCAATGGGAAAAATACTCTTTTTGATGACTTGGATGATTTTAACAACCGCACAGAAAGCAGGAAGCTAAATGATCAGCCAGCTGTAACTGTTTCGGATTACTTTGATGACAATACCAAAAACAACACCAAGTTTGATGATTTTAATGACAACACTTCCAGTGAAGAGAGCACTGAACCATTGTTGACCGTTTCTAATGACTCATCCAGTTCATCCTCAGCAGAGGTCGTTAGCTCTAGTTCAGAGAGCGAGGAGGTTACAGATCTCGACACAGATCAAACTGCAGATCCAACCCCAGCTGACCGAAAGATCCTGAGTTCCATCACCGACCACCAGGGGGTGTTAAGGTCCGATGGGGTGCGCGGGTTGGGCTCGGGTCTACTCTTGCAGGAGGTTAGCAGTTTGAGCTCAGAGTCGAGTGAAGCTGCTAAGAACTCGAGTTCAATCAGCCAGGAGGATGTTAGCTCCAGCAGAGAGAGCGCTGCCGAAGCGGTCGGGTTGAGTTCCAGCCTTCAGAAGCTGGTTAGCTCCATCCAGAAGGCAATAGATTCACTCAGGCTCACACAGGGAACACTCGGCTTTAATAGGAACCATAATGAGGTTCTCGGTTTGACAAATAACTCCAACTCCAGCAGTCAGACAGATATTAGTTTGAACTCTGACAGCGACGAGAGTCTAGAATCGAACAGTTCTGATAGTCGAAGCCAGGAGAGCACAGGTTCCATTCCCAGCAATCATATCGTTGTTAGTTCAAATCCTGACAGTGATGAGAGTCTAGAAGCTGCCAGTGTCAGCGACCAGAAGGATACTGCTTCTCGTCTTACCGTCCAAGCAATCGCACATTTTCTCTCTAATCAAAAGGGTTCTAGTTTAAACCTAGCCAGCTCTCTTTCTGCTCTGGTCCAGAACAATACTAGTTCTGACAGTGACAGCCAGGAGAGCGTAGGTTCCTCCTCTCAGATCCAGACGGACGTCAGTTCAGACCCAGACAGCTCAGAGGAGAGTCTGCAACCCAGCAGAGAGGGGGTTGTGGGTTCGACACCCACCCAGGCTTCCGAGTCCAGACTCAATAGTGCAGAGGTTAGCTCCAGCAGTGAGGAGGTGGTGCCTTCTCCTCAACCACCAACTAAATCTGAATCGAGTGAGTCAGAATCAGACGAGTCTCAGTCGCGGCCGTTAAATCCCCGGTCAGACTCTCAGTCACATGAACACTCTGATTCTCAGGGAGTCGATTCAGGAAACGACTTGTTGCGGAGCTATGGTGATTCTGCAAGCCGTGGTTCTGATTCCAGCTCTGAATTGGTTTCAATTGAAATTCTGATTCCCCATCCAGTGCCGAGTTCGAACCCTGATTCCAGCTCTAATGCCAGTCCAAACTCTGACATTAATCCCAGCCTTGGTTCTAGCTTCAGCTCCATCGCCACTCAGGAAGATTCTAGCTCCAAAGAGCCAGCAAGCATAGAATTTTCCATGAATGCTAACTCTGATGTTAGCACAGATGCTAACCCCACTGTAGACTACAGCACTAACACAGCTAGCATAACTGCCAACTCTGAAACTAGCATGGACGCTAACCCAGATGCTGGCATAAAGGATGTTGACACATATTCAAGCATGGAAGCTATGACAGATTCTGATTCTGATGTTAGCACTGAAGTGGAGCCCACCACCAGCGCTAATCTCCCAGTCATCAGTATAAACTCTGCTGCTAGCATGGAAGCGACCATAGTTCCAAAATCTGCTGTTAGCATAAAGCCGACCCCCAGCGTTAATTACGGCAATGCTGATTCTGGAGCTAGCATTGATGCTAATGTAGGAAAGGTGGAGGCAGATGGTAGCATGGAAGCTAACCCAGAAGTTACGGTTGCTAACAGCCCCAGTACAACCCAGTATCCTCTTCCTCCTCCTCCTCCTCCTCGCAGGAGACCATTTAACTTTGGCTTCCTGGGCCCCATCAGTCATTCCCATAACAACCTCCCTGTTGCCAGGGAAGCCGTCTCCAATGCTAATAATCCGACGTACAACTTGAACCCTCGGCACGCTGGCGGCCGTCGCGTAGCTAACAGAGACCACCGGATCTGGAAAATGAAGCAGTTTGAAGTTCCGGCTGTGGCTGATCCGGCTCAGAGCAGCAGTGAGGAAGATAAATAGAAAGGAAAGGGTCCTAAAACCCGGAAGTTAGCTTCGCCTGGTTCCCTCGTCTGGCAGTCAATTGGATTTTTTTGTATAGGGATTTTTGGTTAGATGTTTGAAATAATATCGCGTTCAAGAGATCTCGGAACTCTAGGGATGCTAGGGACTTACTTATCCCTACCAATATCAAGCACCCGTGGACAGAGAGAGAGGGGCATGCTCCTAGTGCACACTTTTAATGAGCTACTGTCACCTGTGGAGAGAGAGAGGGAGAGAGAGACAGAGAGAGGAGGAGAGAGAGGGAGAGAGGCATGCTCCTAGTCAGTGGCACTTTTAACGAGCTCCAATTAATTACCATAGCAACCAGCCCAGGCAGGCTCTGTAACCCCCTGTCTCCCTCCCTGAAGTTCTGAAGTTACATCTAGTTAACAGTGATTTTTCTGTTTCGCCAGTACACTAATTCTGTCCTGATACAGTAGCCACATAATGCATCAGCTGTTTCTAAACTGAAAGTTACCTTTTACCCTAAAGTCATGAAAGATTAAATAGACTCCTGATCTATTTTGTATCACTGTACACTTCTGCTTCTCTGTACTCTATAAAGTAGTTCAATGTTAATGTTGGGTTGTTGTTTGTTTCAATGTTATTTTGCGATTTTTCAGAACATGAAAATCAAAAACAGGCTCAGACACAGAAAAAGAAAAAAAAGAAGAAAGGCATACATCAACATTCCAATTTTACAACGTGGTGCTACCAGCCTCGTAAGGGTCTTATGTGCTTGTGAGAGATATTGTGTGTGGCATCCCACGCAAGGGGTCCATGAGAAATCAGCTGGGCGAGTTACTTGTCACTTTTAATCTCATCCAAGTAGGCAAGAAACGGGTCCCAAATAGTTTCTTAGGTCAGTTGGTCCTCTGGAAGCTGAGTCTCTCCATACTTATAACCGAGACCATGTCCGTCAGCCACAGATGAAAAGAAGGTGGAGAGGGGGACTTCCACTCCTTCAGAATGAGTCTCCTGCCGATAGGCGTCCCCTGCATCAGAGACTATTGGACAGCTGTAGGGAGCAGCAGAGGGGATTCTGAGCAGCCAAAGATGGTGAGTTCTGACTCTGGCTGAAGGGTTATAGGCCTTAGAGTATCAATCAAATATTTTGGCCCAGAATCCGGATAGTGAAGGACAAAACCAAAAAGCATGGGACAGTGTGCCCTCAAACACCTGACAGCTATCACATAGTGGTGAGACAGAAGGGTAGATCCTGTGTAACCTATGCTTGGAATAATGGAGCCGGTGAGTGGCTTTAAATTGGATCAGCTGGTCTCTGCTGTTAATTGAGCAAAGTTGGAGGTTAATGCTGTTAGCTGTCTAATAGCTGGTGTTATTAGCATCCATGTTTTTCTGACAAGTAGCTCGATTGCACATAGGTAGGATATTACACATTTCCCACTTCCGACCATAAACAAACACAGCATTAGCTCATTTATCACAACTTACTGCTATCCTATTTGGCTTTTATTCAGTTTCTATTCGTTATGTATTTATTCCATTTTGTGTGTGGCTGGAGCAATTGTTTTGTTTGGTTGACTTATGTCTGTATTATTTACTCTTATTGACTTATGTTAGTATGGTAGTGTAACCCAGGTGTTCCCAAACGTTTCCATGCCAAGGCCAAATATCATTTACCTTTGGCTGCGGCCCCCTATTGCAAGATGTCTTTAAAAACCCATTGACAATATATTAAAAATGACAGAAATCACTTCCATACAGCCTCAGAATATATTTCCTTACTTTTGTTAATGTACTAACCTAGTAATTACATAATGTATCTAAAATCTTTTCTGTTTTCCATTATAAACATTGCTCCAGAATCAAACTACTGTATTACCCACACCAGGGGGACATGACAATGAATGTGATGATGACGACTGGCAGGCAATTAGATAGACATGGCCAATATATGATTTTTATGTGGAAGGAAAGGATTCCATTATTTTTGTTAACAACACGACACTAAATATAATTATAAAATATAATAAAAAATATATTGTAGTCTTTATTTATTATACTCTAGTATTAACACATATGACTGAATCATTTCCTTCTCCATAAAGATGTTTTTTAAGCATTTCAGGCCCCCACTTTGAAAACCACTGGTGTAGCCTATACCTGTATCTACACTTTATTGTTTAATTGAATTTCTTCACAAATCTTAGTTGTATCTCTGTTTGTTTGTTTGTTTGTTTGTTTTAGTTTAGGGTACCTTGTTATCCCTTTACAAAAAATCAGCACACACGTTTATGTAAAGTTTGATATGTTTTATTTAATTGTATCTGTGTGTTTTTAGTTGTACCTTTTTACCTCAGATCTTTTTATTTCATTCCTATTTCCTATTTTTTCCTATCATTCATTGTGGTCATTGTCACATTACTGCTTTTGTGTTTTAATGTATGTAAAGCACTTTGTAAACATTGTTTTAGAAAAGTGTTATACACATGAAGTTGTTATTATTCTTTTTTCTTTTTCACTGGTTGTGAGGCTCTTTGCAACTTTGTTTTGAAAATTGCGAAAGAAATAAAGATTTTGATCATGAAGAAGTTATGGTCTCCTTTCTTTGTTAGACAGCTCAATTTATCTACTTTGAGAAATATGTATTCTGAATTGCATTTAAATCGCCAGTGACCCTGAGCAAGGCACTGGCAAAAGAGTCCAACTCACTGGTGATAGATTTCGGGATGGGATGTACGATTTCAGATGGCAGCCCGTCTTTATTGTCACACGAACACTACAACACATGCATGCGGCCACAACACACACTCATGCTGACGGTGGCCGGTGAAATATGTCCTCTGCATTTGACCCATCCAGGCTTGTCCTTTCCTCCGGGGGGCAGGCCAGGAGCAGTGGTCGCTTTTTCTTTCCAGCATCCGGGGACCATCATTGGACCAACTTCAGATGTTGTCGTCACTGGTCGGATGACGATCTTCTGCATGTTTTTAGTGGGGGGTTATGTACGAAGGAACCCCCTAGGGGATACGGGGAGAACATGCAAACTCCACACAGAAAGGCCCTTTCGACGAGATAGCCCACCTGGGCAGTAGGCACTGAAGATATGGGGGGGTCACAACTCCAGCGCCCACAGCGTCCCAGGCGAGAATCGAACTCAGGACCTTCTAGCTGTGAGGCGACAGCGCTACCGACTGCGCCACCGTACCCCAGATGTAGGAGGTCAGAAAGGTACTGGGGGGCAAGTACATGAAGTGATTTGTAAGTGAAGAGCAGGATTTTATAAATAATGTGGGACTTGACCGGGATCCATTGGAGGTGGATGAGGGTGGGGGTGATGTGCTGCCAGGGCTTGGTGTGGGTAAGAACCCTGGCAGCTGAGTTCTGCACATATTGGAGCCTGTCCAGGGCTTTGCTGGGTACCTTGAACAGGACTCCATTGCAGTAATCCAGACGGGAGTAGGGATGGGACTCGTTAATTTTTATTGATATTGATACCATTTTCGAGTCTGCTTAACGAACCGGGTCCTTATCGGGTCCACTATCGATACTTTTCTTTTGTATTATTTGGTGGAAAGACATGACGACATTTTTTTTTTACAGAACTGTTTTTTTTTATTGCTTAACTGTGAGTCTGTGACTGTTTCATTTCTGAACAGAAGGATTAGCCTCGTCTCCAATAAACAAAAACTGCTGATGCTGTTGCTGTGCATTTATTTGAAAAGGAATAGGGCCCACATGACATGCAAATAGTGGGTAGGCCCCATTCAAATTATTATAAAATTAATGGTTGTATTCTCATTTAAATATTTGCTTTGATTGAAACAAAAATCTTGGCATTAGTATTTTGTATAGTCTATAACAAGCTGTTAGGAGTTAAACAGGTCATAATTCCCTCTCTCAATTTTATATTGCTGTGAAAACACATTTATTGTGGACTGCAAACTATTTGGGCTTATTTTTATTTTTTTTATTTTTACGGAAAACACATTGAATATCCACACTGGGTAGAATAGCCTCTTTACCTAATATATACAATCAATGCTCTATACCCACTTTCACCTACAGGCTATTAGGCTACATTGCCGCTTGCCCTCATAATGGTGGGACAACGGTAGGCTACATGTCATGACGTGTCACAGAGCAGGACGCATGGCACAAGGAACTTTCATCACTGCCTGAAAGCGCATATTTTGGGATTATTTTATCAAGTGGATTATGTCAACGAACGGGATTTGCCGTGGAGGCGTGGACAATGCATACCTTGGGTGGATGATGATGATGCTGCGATTGGAGCAGACGGGGTTTCCTTGCGAAGACAGTCAAAGGTTTCGCTTTTATTTGATGGCAAACGAAGGTGCTTATTCATGGAGGATGTGTTTCCACCCAGCAATCAGCTTGTCACAGATTTGGCATTTGGCTACAGGCTTGTCTTTCACTTTGGTGAAGTGAAGCCAAGCTTTTGAGCGTTTCAGATGTTCAGCCATCCTGTCGCTTCACTTCCTCCTGTGTCTGTGTTCGCAATCGCAACCAAATGAATGATCAAAGGAGCAGTGAAAAGGGGGCGTGTCGCATCACGCCTGATGCACGTGATTCAATCCTTAATCGAATTAAAAATTGTATTACAGTCAATCACGTGCACGACACGGCAGCACACAGGCTTGACTGAGTCAGTGACAGGGCATTTCACAGCGAATCCAGCGCACAGATCAGAGAGGGGAAGCACTCTGCGCAGCGGACCAGCAGCGCAGCGGCCACTACTCGATAACAGTATCGATAAGGTCGGACCTTATTGATTTTCGGGTTTCGGCTTATCGATACCCGGGTCCTTAAGGACCCGGGTATCGAGTCCCATCCCTAGACGGGAGGTGATGAAGGCGTGGATGAGGGTCTCACCTCCAGAGTCTGAGAGTGATGGCCGGAGTCTGGAGATATTTTTGAGGTGGTAGAAGGAGGATTTGGTGATGGCTTTTATGTGTGATTGAAAGGAGAGGGGAATGACACCCAGGCAGGTTGCGGACTTCTGGGGATGGGGAAATGGAGCAGCGTCGTTTCACGTTGAGGAAAATATCTCCAACCTTCCGGAGCAGCGTCGTGGGAGCCATCTTATTACCGTTGAGTTGAGAAGGTTAGATGACATTCAGATTTTTTATTTCATGAAGGCATTTGACAAGAGTCTGGGGTGGGTGAGCTGGGTGGATGGTTTAAATGCAGAGGATACGTTTCCCCACAGGGACAATGCTGCCTTCATGTGCTCCTCGGAAGCTCCTACTTCCCAGTTGTGAAGTCATAATTATGACACCATTCAAGTGCTCTTGCTCACAAAGAGCACCAAACATGGACGTCAGAAGTAAGGTTGTTTTCTGGTGGCTGGTGTTTTCTCAGCTCAAGCTCAGTCATCCGTGAGAGACCCGGAGTAGAGCCGCTGCTCATTTGCGTAGAAAGGAGCCAGTTGAGGTGGTTCGGGCATCTGGTAAGGATGCCACCTGGGTGCATCCCTAGGGAAGTGTTCCAGGCACATCCAGCTGGGAGGAGACCACGGGGCAGACTGAGGGCTAGCTGGAGAGATGATGGGCCCTATCGTTGTACAGCTGCTATCGCTTACGCACCGGTTTGCGCACCTTAAACACGTGCCTTATGCTATATTCCCTGCATAAGGCAGGGACGATAGCAGTCCGCCTCACGCAAGTGTCAATTTGCGTTCCAGGTGTTATGCCGAGTTTTGCACCCGTGCTGCCAAACGCCTCCCCACCTCACGAGAGCGTAGACGTGACCTTCCTGTTTTTAAGTTAAAACAGCCCCAAAATATGGTGAGAATGCAATTCTCAGTGGGGATGCAGAACTTGGCATAACACCGGCCGCAGGCGCAAATCGGAGGCGTGCCAAGTCATCTGCTATTGTCCGTACCCCGCAAAATGCCATTTTTGGACAGCGCAAACGGGATTTGGGCAGTCTTAACCACCAGAATTATTCACAGCTGTGGCCTGGCAATGCCTGGGCATGACATCAATCAAACCAATCAGATTCCCATCTCGCAGTCCCTTTAATACATTTTGCGCAATGCATGCTGTGATTTTCTTGCCGTCCCTGTTTGCAATTAGACTTGCCAATTTAACAATGTATGCTGATCATTCCACCCTCTATTACGTGGCTCACTCATGTGCAGAGCTTAACAAAGTCCTGTCTAGTGAACTTAGCATAATATATAACTGGATTAAATTAAATAAACTCATACTTAACATATCAAAAACAGTGAGTATCATTTTCGGTTCTAATCATAGATTATCACACAATCCCAACTTGAATTTACTCATCGATGGTCAAACTATACTTAAAGTAAAAGCAGTAAAGCTTATAGGGCTTTGGCTTGACTGCACTTTGTCTTGGTCTGATCACATCAATAAAATAGTTGAAAGTGTGCACCGTTTATATCGTCGTTGTTTCGCCAGATTGTTTGCTCGTTGGTTTTATGTCACCTGCTATTGCTCGGTCATGTGGGCATCTGCCTCTGGTGGTCTACTTAGAAAATTACAGGTTGCCCAAAACAAGGCAGCTAGACTGGTCCTGGGCTGTTCCCCCAGGTCTAACACTGCAGAAATACATGCACGTCTCTCTTGGCTTAGTGTTGAGAAAATACTTTCTGCCAACCTATTTATATTTTTTCACAGAGTGATTCAAACTCAGACTCCTAGATTTTTTCATAATAATATAACTTTTAGTTCAAATACTCATAACTACTCCACCAGAGGGGCAAGTGGTGGACAGATTGTGTTAACCTTACCAAAGACTAATTATTTGAGGAAGTCTGTGGAAGTCTATACAGGGCTATAGCATCATGGAACTGTCTCCCAGGTGATATAAGTTCTATCACAGGAAAGGCTGGGTTTAAAAGGAAACTTAGAACGTTTCTATTCTCACATTAACCACCTTTATTTTAGCTTATTTTATTCTATCTTATCGTTAGTAATTTTTGTATCGTCTGTTTTATAAATTGAATATGTCGTATGACTGTAAGCCATACTCTGTAGAAAGCTTCTGATTACTATGCTATTGTTTCTACATTGTTTCGTCTATTTTGTTGTTTGTCTGACATGTAATGTATTTGTTAATCCAAGAAGGTTCATAGTGTCTATAATTGACTTAGATCGTTAGGTTTTCTTCTATATCAGACACAGGTTTTTGTTCCTACCTGACATGTTTCGACGGCAAAACTTCCGTCTTCATCAGAGGTGTCACGAGATGGTGTGTGACGTGTCTTAAACAGCTGATGTTGTTTATCGTCGTTTGTCGTCCTGTCAGATTTGACAGGACGATCACGCCTCTGTAAACAACATCAGCTGTTTACGTCATACGACACATGCTCAGTACTTCGGCCAAGGCGGGTTCGGATCCGACCTGAGGTCCTTTGCCGCGTGTCATCCCCTTTCTCTCTCCCCACCTTTCCTGTCTGCTTACTGTCCTATCTAAATAAAATAAAATGCCCCAAAAAAATAACAAATTGTAAAATTGGGCCTTAATACTGTCTTTATAAAATACAAAAATACAAATATTGGTGGCAGCTTTTCCAAATGTATTGAATAAAGATGCCACCTCACCTCAGCCTGAGGAAGACCAGCGAGGTTGAAACGCGTTGCGTTTTGTTGCCCGTGTTTGAAGATGTACATTAATTGGTCAACTTTTTCAGTACACTTGTACATAACTTCTGCATTAAATTGTGCAAAAAAAAGAAAATAAATTGTGCTCATATACAGTATATCAAGGAGGCTCCCTTTTTTCTCTTTATTATCCTATTTTGGCTTTCTTGTCACACTTTTTTGTATTCTCCAAATGTATTTAATGCATTCTGGAAAGTTTCTTGTCATAAAGCAATATTTCTGGGTGGCTCGGGTGTATGTGTGTGTGTGTGGGGGGGGGGGGGGGGGGGGGGGGGGCGTGCATGCTTGCGTGTGTGTGTGTGTGTGTGTGTGTGTGTGTGTGTGTGTGTGTGTTTCCGGTGGTTGTGTAATGTGTTGTTGTGGTAGTGTGTTGTTGTGCTGGTTATGATGAGGCTCACCACAACATCAATCTGACCAACTAAATATATCACAAACTAACTGTCAACATGGCAATACTGAGATAAAAACATAACTGCAATTAGGGTTAGGGTTACGGAAAAAAAAAATCAAACTAATAAATGATTAATGATTATAGCTGTATAGCAGTGTAAGATAGCATAGTAGTTCTTACAATACATACATACATACATACATACATACATACACATATGTATATGTATATGTGTGTGTGTGTGTGTGTGTGTGTGTGTGTGTGTGTGTGTGTGTGTGTGTGTGTGTGTATATATTGTGTGTGTATATATATATGTATATACTGTATATATATATACATACAATTGGGTATGTGGACTTTGTTTGTCTGTTTCAAGTTCTGTGTTTGGCCACAGCTATGCTGTTTTACGTGCAATCGGGCTGAAACCTTAAGGTGTGTAAAGGGTACCCGTGCGGGTGACCTGATGTAGCTGGATTTTTTAATTAGGCTAATTAGCTAATGATGTGATGTCATCAGTGAAGATGTAAAAAATTATGTCATAAGGGCGCACTCACACACACACAAACAAGGAGGCATTGTGACAAGACTGATCAGTGATGTCATAGGAGGGCACGTGCGCGCACACACACACACACACACACACACACACACACACAAACACTGATGATGTCATCAGTGATATCATAATGAGGCACACACAAACACACACACATACACACACACACAAGGAGGGATTGTGACATCACTGATGCAATACATTTAGTGAGTAACACACACACAAACAAGGAGGCAATGTGACAAGACTGATCAGTGATGTCATAGGAGGGCACGCGCGCACACACGCACACACACACACACACACACTGATGATGTCATCATCAGTGATATCATGAGGCACACACAAACACACCCACACACAAGGAGGCATTATGACATCACTGATGCAATAAATTTAGTGAGTAACACACACAGGCATTGTTACATCTCTGATGCAATAACATTGAGTGAGCAACACACACGCCTAGTATTATATATATACACACACCCACACACACACACACACACACACACACACACACACACACACATGCATACATAAACACTTGTTTTGCAATGATCCCTCAATTATCAAACACATGACAAAGATATGTAATGGAGGAAGGACATTTTACAGTTTAGCAATAGGCTAAAACCAGGCCCGAGGTCATTTTAGCGCGGTGTGGGGGGCCCAGGGGGGCTGTGCCCCCCCGTTTCGAAAATGTCAATTTTAAAGTAAAATGCTTCAATCTGGTGCACTTTGAGAGCAAAATTAAGAGGCTAGATCTATAAAGAACTACAGACATCATGTTAGATTAATATCCTCTTTACTGCTGTTGCTTTAAAATGATACAAAAAATAAATGCCTCCCCATATAATATAATTTATATTCTGCATACAGGTCACATGGCAGAATACTGCTCAATTAAATACAATGGCCCATCTACACAAACATCACTTACAAGGGAGTTACTTACCCATTCACTTCAACTGTCCCCAAAGTCTAGCCCCAATGCAAAATTTGAACGTTGTGGTGAGTTATGTCTCTTCCTTCTATATAGCACACCACCCGATCTACTCAGCACACAGAGAGAAAGCAAATTGTTGCATTTCTGATCAACTGTCATATATCATGTTATTTATGAGGGCTTTGAAAGTAGAGGAGGTAACCACTGCGCTCAGACAGGTGCGTAGTCCAATGTAGAAATGTCACAGGTAAATTTATTTATTTATTTATTTATTTCAGGGACAGTGCAACATTAATGAACATTTGCATGTAAATGTGCCGGATTATAGCCTTAGCTAATTTCCATCCGTAGTCCCTCGACAGGTGAGGTACAAAAAAGTTTAAAAAGAAGAAATAGAAAAATTAGTGCATACATAGGGCATACATAACTGACAGGGGTGCAATGTAAGTGACACATACATACACATAGGGTAGAAAGGAGAGGGGACATACATATACACGATGGAGGCATTCAAGTGGGCACATACAGACATTCAATTCCGGTATGTAATATAAATAATACAAAAACAGGAAACATTAGGGACATTGACCAAGGTGGACATTGGACTTTCAAGGATATACATATACAAAAACAACACATGAAACAAAAGGGTTTAAATATGGTCGCAGATTTGATTTGATCTGAACCATGACTTTAACAGCCCCTTGAAGGTGTGAAAACTGCTACTCTCTCTGACTGACATTGGTAGGCTATTCCATAGTTTGCTACCCCTGTAGGACAAAACATTTTGTCCAACAGAGGACCGTCTCAGAGCTAGTTCACAGTCGCCTCTCGACGAGCTTCGCGTGATGTTCTGGGTAGCTCTCCGTTTGATAAAGCATTCTAAAGGAGGTGGAAAATAGAGAAAATAGGGACCGCACTCAAGGAATATCGTTTTAATTTTCTTTAGCAACAAAACGTTTTCGGCCTTCCGGCCTTCATCAGTGTGCAAATGCAGAATAGTTGAAACAGACAGGTCTTAACTAGGCTGTGACTGACAACATGACAGGTGGGCACAATCAGTAATTAGCACAGTTGATAGGTAGACTTTATGTCGCACATGACCATGAATGCGTAATGGCTATGGTGTTGATACGATTATATCCTGGATAAATACATTATGTAAACATATATACATATTACAAAACAACATTTAAACATTTATGAGGGGTTTAAAACATCAATGACAGATGAATAGATCTGGGGGCCGGGGCTATTTTTCTAAAATAAAAAATAAAAAAAATGTGTGTGTGAAAATACCGAGGTCATGACCTTGGTGTCCTCAATGGTAGCTACGGGCATGGATAAAACTTTGCAGTGAGTCCTAAACTTAACTGGGAATTAAAATGTACTAGTGCAGTGCCCATTCCCGAAATTCGGCACTGCGCTCTGTCAGGTTCCCAATCCCAGCAGCGCACTCCCCATTGTTTGAAGTCAATCGGACGAACAGTTCTCGAGATAAACGGTTTGTGTTGCCAGTAGGTGGTGCTATGCCGAATTACACAAAATTCAGCACTGCACTCTGTCGGCTTCAAATATACATAAAAATGCTGCCCATATAATGTTGTTGTTGTTTTTTGAAAAAATATCGACACATATCGGAAAACATACGCCAATACCGATATACTGTATCTGTAATAGGCCAATATCGGCCAAAAATCGGTTGGGCTCTATACTACCCAAAATTATAGCTGAATGGTTCACATTAGCTTCACAATGACAACTATGCTATTCCAATAATTTATGAACTATATGACTAAAATAGGGACAGTTTGCATAATGAGTACAGTACATTTACTTTGATACTTCAAGTACATTGCATTTGCAGACAATACTTGGGTACTTTTACTTAAGATTTTGAATGCAGGGCTGTGACTTGTGATGCAGTATCTTCCACACACTGGCTCCATAAATCAGGCTGTTGTTTTGTTGTCAGGGGGAGGGGGCATGGCAGGAGGACGAGTCGATGACAGATTATTTCCTGTAGGATGTAAGATATAAAAGATGAGGCGGATCAGAATGGACTCAGATCCTGCTGGACCTGCTGACAGCTCCACAGACTGGAACCATCACACCCATCAGAACTGCAACCATCTGGACCTATCCTATCAGAACCACCAGAACTACAACCATCTGGACCATCTGAACCACAGGATATATCTGGACTATCAGAACCATCTGGACTGAACTGCTTCAGGTCTGGGCTCTTTGGCTACATCCAAACTAACACAATTATGTTTTAAAACGCATAACTTTAGCTATGTTAACGTCCACACAGGTTTTCCAACCCATAAAACAGAAACTTTTGAAAATGCTGCCATCCTATTTTAGTTGGGAAACTCTGGGGTTGTGTTTAATGTTCATATCACACAAAGGTGAAAAAAAAAAGCTTTCCCAAATTGTCACTTTACTTGAGTGAATGGGCGATGAGGCGAACATCGCGGCATTCCCGCCATGAAAATTCACATCGCTCGTGCGAATCGCACTGGCCAGGTCCAAATTACATCTACTCCCACATTTGCATTGACTATGTGTGTGTCGTTTGCGTTGACTATGTGTGTAATGTCTTTTGCGTTGACTATGTGTGTAATGTCTTTTGCATTGACTATGTGTGTAATGTCTTTTGCGTTGACTATGTGTGTAATGTCTTTTGCGTTGACTATGTGTGTAATCTCGTCACGCGAATTTGCAAAAATGGCCCCCGGTGTGAACGCACAGTTAGCATTAAACTTTTGTTTCTGCAGCCTCAGAACCAGGAACCTGCACAGATCAAGACGAGACCAGCAGAACCTCCCTGGACTCTTGCTTGCGTTGTGTTGGATCTGAAGACAGAATGAGGAGGGTTCTGATCATCCTCTGCCTGCTGGGACAGAGCCTGGCCAGTCCAGTAAGCCCGCCTCTGGGTCTCATTGATCAAACTGTGGATGAAATGTGATGATGAACTAAAAGAACGACTAACCTATCCAGTGACTGCACGCACCAATTGATAATCAGGCTCATTTATATGTGTCATGTGGTAATTGGCATTAACCCATTTATGGTTGGATTTGGACGGATCCACATGTGGAGTGTCCCATTTGGGCTGTGGTTGATAATGGGGTAATTGCCTGCAGCAGGTGTGGACACTTGTCTCCAAAAATGTGGCTAAGCAAGGCTCAGAATTGGGGGCAGTGGTGGTCTAAAGGTTAGAGAAGCAGGATAAATCTGGGTTGGGAAAGTACAAAAGCAACGCTGGCCCCTCCCTTGTTATGACCAGGGAGGTGCCCTTGAGCAAGGTCCCTAACCACAAGCCCTCCAGTGGAGCTGATCAGTGGCAGTTGGGTTGTTGTACCCGTCAGCTTCCAGGTATGAATGTGTGTGAATGTGAACAGGGCTCTCCTGAAAAAGAGAGCAGTACTCCTCTTTATAAATAATCGTGTAAGAAAATGAAAAAGATGACTTAAATTATTGACCTAAATTGTGTGTGTGTGTGTGTGTGTGTGTGTGTGTGTGTGTGTGTGTGTGTGTGTGTGTGTGTGTGTGTGTGTGTGTGCGTGCGTGCGTGCGTGCGTGCGCGCGCGCGCGCGCGTGCGTGCGTGCGTGTGTTTGTGTTTGTGTGTGTGTGCGTGCGTGCGTGTGTTTTGCACTATTTTTTGCCTGGAATACCTTTGTAAAACGACACTGGATTGTGAAACACAGATTGCATTGAGTAGACAGTCACTGGACAAGTTAGTCGTAGACAGTCACTGTAGTCTTAGTTTTAGTAGGAATTCTAGGCACAGAGTGATAAATGAGGCACCTGATCTCATCTCATTTAATCTGATTTGGTATCATCTGATCTACTCTGATGTGCACTACTAAGGTGATGGGAGGAGGAGAATTAATTCTGCAAGAGCAAGTCCACCAGTCAACAGTAAGTGAACACACACACACACACACGCACACGCATGCACGCACACACACACACACACACACACACACACACACACACACATACACACACACACACACACACACACACACACACACACACACACACACACACACACACAGAGTGAACATGTCATCCCCATATGATGCAACTCTACCTGGGAAACATCATGTTTAACTCATCTTACATGGAGTTAAAAAATAATATCAAATTACGTAATAACTAGTGACATAAGGGATTACAATTTCCTAAAATGTATTCTATTACAGTTACTAATCCAATGAATGAATGAATAAAATGCGTAAAATATTATTGGACAG